>NC_141304.1:7500-227500 GCF_037954325.1 Fistularia commersonii
ACTAGCCTGGAACAAGGCCAATCCAGCCCAGAGACGCAAGCTGGTGGTCCAGGAAGTTCGCCAGGAAGAGGAAGGTGCGCACAAGCTGTGTCACAGGCGAAGCAAGGGCAGTGGATGACATGGGAGGGAGTCGAGAAGCGGAAAATCTCCTGGAAAGATCTGTGGGAGATGGAGGCCTTCAGGGCAAGCTTTACCATCAGGGTAGCCTATGATATCCTGCCTTCTCCTGCAAATCTAAACCAGTGGTATGGCGAAGACCCAACATGCCTTCTATGCTCAAGCCCAGCAACATTGAAGCACATCCTAGTGGGATGCAAGACCAGTCTCACCCAAGGCCGTTATACCTAGCAACACAACCAGGTACTAAAATGTCTTGCAGCGGTGCTGGAAACTCGCTGGACGAGTGTGAACGCCCTTCCTCCCCCCTCATCCTGTTGACACACAACTCCATTCCTGCGGGAGGGGCAAGCCAGCCTCCCCCCCACGAGAACTGACCTTGGGCCACTGGCCAGTGCACGGGACTGGAAGCTGCTAGCGGACCTGGACAAGAAACTTTGCTTCCCAGCTGAGATTGCATCCACCAACCTGCGACCAGACCTCGTTCTCCGGTCATCGTCTCTCAGGCTCATCTACATCATAGAGCTCACGGTGCCCTGGGAGGGTGCAGCGGAGGAGGCCTATGAGCGGAAGAGGCTGAGATATGCTGAACTTGTCACAGATGCTCAGCGACAAGGCTGGAAAGCGAAGGTTCGCCCAGTGGAAGGAGGCTGCAGAGGTTTCATAGCCACATCAACATCTAGGCTACTCAGGGAGATGGGAGTTTAAGGACGTGCCCACAGACAGGCAGTCAAGGACTTCTCCAGGGCTGCTGAAAATGGGAGCCAGTGGCTGTGGCTGAAGAGAAGAGATCCAACATGGGCCTTCAGGTGAGCTGATGGCATCTAGGGAGTGAACCTGGGACGCTGGGATTCACTGCTGGACCCTCTGGAGATGTCGTGGGCCAATCAGCAAAACATTTATGAAGGAGGACGCTCACTTGACAACCCAAAGGAGGCCATCGCTCACTTGAAATCCCACAGTCTCATTGGTGCCTTAGGTATGCTTTCATCAAGGGATACCAACACCTAGTCCTACACAGATCTTTCCTGGTGAGTGCACCATCCATGTTGACCCTAATGCAATACCTGTGATTCAGCCACCAAGGCGTGTTCCCGTTGCTCTCCGTGAACCCCGCAAAGATGAACTCATGAACATGGAAAGGCATGAAATCATCATCAAAGTCACAGAACCAACCGAATGGGTAAACTCAATGGTCGCTACTGAAAAGCCACGGACAGGTAAACTCAAGGTTTGCTTAGATCCAAAAGACCTCGACAAAGTGATCAAACGCCCCCATTTTCCACTGCCCACACTTGAGGACGTTACATCCAAACTAGCAGGAGCTTGCAATTTCAGCGTAATGGATGCTAGATCTGGTTATTGGGCGATAAAGCTAACAGAAGAGTCCTCAAAGTAGACAACTTTTAACACTGTGTTCGGCCAGATACAGATTTCTTCGCCTATCCTTTGGACTCAAGTCATCACAAGATGAGTTTCAGCACAAAGTGGATGAAACATATGAAGGTTTGGAGGGTGTAACAGCCATAATTGATGACATTCTTATCTACGGTAAAAGCAAGGAGGAGCGTGACAAAAACCTTCGTTCGATGTTGCAGCGTTCCAGAGAGCAGGGAGTCAAGCTCAACCCTGAAAAATGTAAAATCTGTGCCACTGAAGTCAGCTACTGTGGGTTGGAGTAGCTGGAGTCAAACCGGATCCAGCAAAGATCGTAGCTGTCAGGGACATGGAGCCACCCAAGGACAAAGGTGAACTCAAAACCATTCTTGGCATGGTCAACGACCAGTCGAAGTTTGCCCCCATGCTATCTGACATTAATGCACCTCTGTGACATCTGTTGAGAGTCCAGTGAGTTTGTTTGGGATGCACAGCACGACAAATCATTTAAGAAAATGAAAGACCTTATAACACGCGAGCAAGGTCCTGTTCTTGTTTTCTATGATCCAAGAAAGAGCTTAGGCTACAGGTCGATGCCTCAAAGTATGGTCTAGGTGCAACTCTGCTACAAAAGGGTAAGCCCATCGGCTATGCATCCAGATCTCTCACGGACAGTAAAGTGAATTACACTCAGATGGAGAAAGAGCTTTATGCCATCTTGTTCGGATGCAAGCGTTTTCACCACTATATGTATGGACATCATGTCATTGTTGAAAGCGACCACAAGCCACTGGAATCCAATCTTCGCAAGCCTCTTACTGCAGCTCCTCCAAGATTACAAAGAATGATCCTCCAGTTACAAAGGTACAATTTCAGTATCATTCACACACCAGGCAGAGACATTCCTCTCGCAGATGCTCTCTCAAGGAAATCACTGCCTGACCCTGATGACAGCCTCCAGGAAGGTATAGATTTGCATGTACATACAGTGTACCACAGCCTACCCGTCAGTGACACAAAACTAAATTTTATAAGAAGAAACTGAAAAGAACCCTCAATTTACACTTCTGAAAAGGACAATTCAGGATGGATGGCCTGAGGAGAAGAAACAGTGCCCTCAGCCCATTGCCGAATACTGGAACTATCATGACGAACTGTCTCAGATGAACAACATTCTTTTCAAAGGGGAAAAGATAATAGTGCCATAGTCACTCCGCCTGGAAATGTTATCCAAAATGCACATAGGCCACAAGGGTACGGAGAAGTGTAAGCACAGAGCTTGTGACATATCGTTTTGGCCAGGGATGAATATACAAATAGAAGACATGGTTGCGAAATGCCCAGTGTGTTTGGAGCACAGACCAGCAAACACCAAGGAGCCCATGATCAGCCACACTATTGCCAACAGGCCATTGCAAACAGTTGGAACTGATCTTTTCACCTGGAACAACGACAACTACATTGTTACTAGGGGTGTAAATCAGAGCCATCGTGACGATTCGATCCGATTCGATTTCTCAAGGCAACGATTCGATCGATTCGATTTTTTTTTTCGATACTTAAAAATGCCCCACGATTCGATTCGATACGATTTTTTTTTTAACTACGATACGATTTTCTAATACGATTTTTTTTTTAACTATTTCAAATTTTGAATAAATCAACAGAAGCTGTAATATCATATATTTTATTTCAGAAAGATATATTGAAGAGCCTTTCTTTAGCCTTACATGAAAAAGAACTTAACAATATCAGTGCAATGGCCACAAAAGTGCAAACAAAATAAATATAAAAAATAAAACATAGGCCTATGCTTCCTTTACTATAAAATATAAATAAAATACTCCACAGTCAGTGCAATGAGCCAGAATGTGCACTAGCAGTAAAAAATAGGCCTATACTTCCTTCAATATACAATAAAAATGCATAGGTTCTGTAGATATACTTAAGGGGCGTAACAAAAAAAATACTGCTCCACCTAGAACTATTGTACACCTCATTCAACAAAAAACGCACATGTCGTTACTGAAGGGCCTTTCTTTAGCCTTACATGGAAAAGTATGTCACAAAATCAGTGCAATGACCACAAAAGTGCACTATCAGCAAAATGTAACAAAAAAGCATAGGTCACTGCAAAATACCCTACCCGTGGTGCCTCCTTCAATTCGTTAATGATTTCCTCACGAACTTTGGCGTACATGTTGGGAATGTATGACTGGCTGAAGTGCTGCCGAGATGGTACGTTGTATCTGGGCTCCAAAGTTTCGAGCAGGTAGCTAAAGCCCTCGTTCTCCACCACGCTGTACGGCCTTGCGTCTTTACATATGAAGAAGGCAATTGCCTTCAATATGTTTTTGGCCCTTTTCGAACTGCTCGGTAACTTTTGTGGGAAAAATGTACTCAGCTGGGCAGGGCGCTGTGCTTTTTCTGAACATTCGCCTTCAACGAAACAATGCCGTCTTTTCAGGTGAGCCGACAAATTAGAAGTGTTGCCACAGTAGCTAACTTCAATTCGACATTCTTTACATATCGCCACATCCTTTACCAATTCTTTCACGTTTTTGCGGAAGCCGAAATACTTCCACACGAACGATTTTAAACCTACAGGAGTGTGTAAGTCTGCGTCCCTCTCAGCCATATCAATGTCCACCTCCCGAATGTTTAAATGCGAGTGCTATGCCAAAGAGGGTGTGTCCGCTGAAAGACTGTGCTGAGAGAGGGTAAGGGAAGCGAAGTAGGTGGAGACAAAGTAGGCTACCGCCACCCGCAGCACGGAGTGAGAATTACGCCTCAGAGCAGACTAAACATAGACAGGTAAAATGCATACATGGATCAATACTCTTGCGGACGTGTCGATGCATTGGATCGTCAGCTGTCGGATCAATATATCGATACATATCGATTTTTTTTTACACCGCTAGTACTGACAGGAAGAGAAATGGAGTAGGAGTTATCTTGAAGGAGGAGTTTGTTAGGAACGTCCTAGAGGTGAAAGAATGTCAGAGAGACTTATGAGTCTGAAACCGGAAATTGAAGGTGTGATGCTCAATGTTGTTAGTGGCTATGCCCCGCAGGTGGGATGTGAATCTGAAGAGAAGGAGAAATTCAGGAATGAGTTGGATGAAGTGATGCAGAATATTCCCAGAAATGAGAGAGTGGTCATTGGTGGAGATTTCAATGGGCATGTTGGTGAAGGCAATAGAGGCGATGAAGAAGTGATGGGCAGATTTGGTATCCAGGATAGGAATGCAGAGGGACAGATGGTGGTAGATTTTGCAAAAAGGATGGAAATGGCTGTAGTGGACACCTTTTTCCAGAAAAAACAGGAACATAGGGCCTCTTATGAGAGCGGAGGTAGGATCACGCAGGTAGACTACATCTTGTATAGACGAGGTAACCTGAAAGAGATCAGTGACTGCAAAGTAGTTGTAGGTGAGAGTGTAGCCAGACAGCATAGGATGCTGGTTTGTAGGATGACTCTGGTGACAAGGAAGATGAAGAGGACAAAGGCGGAGCAGAGGACAAAGTGGTGGAAACTGAAAAGGGAGGAGTGTTGCATGGTTTTCAGGGAGGAGTTGAGAAAGGGTCCGGTGGTCAGGGTGAGCTTCCAGATGATTGGACAACAACAGCTAGTGTTATCAGGGAGACAGGTAGAAGAGTACTTAGTGTGTCATCTGGAAGGACAGTAGATAAGGAGACTTGGTGGTGGAATGAGGAAGTGCAGGAGTGTATATAGAGAAAGCAGTTAGCAAAAAAGAAGTGGGATACTGAGAGGACTGAAGAGAACAGACAGGAGTTCAGGGAGAGGCGGCGAAAGGTAAAGATAGAGTGAGAGAAGATATGAAGGTAGTTGACGTGAGAGAGGAGGATACAGAGAATAGGGTTAGATGGAGAAAGTTTATTCGCTGTGGCGACACCTGAAGGGAAAAGCCGAAAGAAGAAGAAGAAGGTAGGAGAAAAATAAGAGGCGAATTCTCCCTCTTTGAGCAGAGTCAGTAAACAAAATGAAGCGGAGTACTCACTCTTTGAGAAGAATCAATGTCAGCGTTCTTCACTTCACCTCCTGGCAGTATAAACTGGAGGAGTCGGCGGAGGCGGCGGGCGGGAAGGGATGGTCACCGTCTCCCTCGTCGCCAGAGGAGCTACCAGGCTTTTCCTGGTTGCCTGGAGCGCTATCTGGGCTGCCGTGGATTGTCGTCCGCGGTTCGCGATCCAGTTAGCTTAGCCAGCTAACTAACACGACGGCAAAGTCCTTCTTTGGCGTCGTCAGAGTTTGTTCTTTTCTTGTCGTGCCGCAGTCCAGTCAGGAGGCAGGTACAGTGTTTGACCGCTCGGCGCTTTACATCAACCAGGTCCTGAACTTTTTCAGTCCAGAAAGTCCAGCAGGTGCAGCTCTCCTGCTCCTTCTCGTCTCTCCCTCACACCTAAACCTGGTTACACCTGAACCTGGTTGCACCTCACCCTGCCTTCCTCCCGCCCCCCAGCCAACTGGAAACAGAAAAACTGACGAGACGATTCAACGCCCAATCACAGGTTGCAAAAGAAACACTGCTACTTGCATACTCCACCACAAGATGCTTTGATTGGTACAAAACAACAAAAAAAATATAATACAAATCTCTACAGCAAAATTACTTTTAACATGAACAAAACAGTAGAATCTAAATATATTGAAATTCCTTGACACCAAAACAAAAATATATGATTAAAGAAATACCAAATTTCCCAGGGGTTTACATGTACAACTCTGGATCTCCAGGGGCTCCACGCCAACGTTCCGGGAATCCTCGTCTAAAGTCAGTATATTATTGCTGCCCCCCCCCTACATTACCCCCTCCTTAACTCCCCCGCTCATTCTCATGTGCATGTCTGAAGCTCCCGGAGCTCCACGCCGACATCCCGGGGATCCGTGTCCGAAGAAAGTGCATAATCGCTGGGCAAGGGCTGGAACACCCCCCCACACACACGCGCATGCGCACACTCACGCACACGGGCTCTACGACTCTAAACTCGTGCGATGAGCTATAATGAAGATAAGCATCTTTTAACAATACATTCATACATTTTCAAAGGGGGGAGGGACAAACCTCTTTTCTTTTTTTCGCTGCGGTGCCCCCGTCGTCTGTCATCTTCCGGCCCCGGGAGTCTTTGCTTGTGTCGTATTTGATGGTGGATACGTCGGTGCCCCTGGTATTCCTGAACCGCGGGGATTAGTTTAGGGCGGTCTTGACGGCTCGCCTCCCCGGTATTCTCCGTCCTGGCGCTCTCGTAGCGTGCACGTTGCTCGGCGGGAACCACGAGGACGGATTCCACATTACCTGCCCTGGGCAACCCTTATCCTCATCCTCACTCTTATACTAACCCCTAACCCTCGTGACTAAATTTACCCAATTTATTTTAACATTTTTAAAGAGTGCGGTTCAGACCTGCTCTACATGGAAAGTACCACGAGACACTTTGATGCTTTCTAAATAAAATCTGACCTGACATGACAAAAAACGCTTTCTATTTATGTAGACAGCAAGTCAAACAAGGACCAGGAGTTTGGTCGTTCCACCGATTTGAATCTGTTCCAGTACATTAACATTGTAGTATCATAGAATGTAAATCGTCCCTCCAGCCTGATATTGCCATTCAAATCCTTTTCTTGTTAACATCACCAAAAAGGAGCATTTTTGACAGGCTGGCTGAGCACCTGTATTTGATTCTTTAGCATGCAATATGGCCTAGAGAGGTGAACGAGATCAATGTTGTTGCATAAAAAGATATGAAAGTGGTTACTGGACATTTTCTGATATAACGCTCACTACGACGGATAATGCAGATTCTGTTTACATCTGTTACAAACCATGTTTACGATCTAAGAAATTAATTTCCTCTGATTGGTTGGTTGCACTGTATTCAAGTTGTCCATGGGCACCTTTGATTCATTTTCATGTTCTGCAAGGCTCGTCATGCAAAGATATTGACCTCAAATATAATCATTTTTACGTATGTCCATGTTAGAGTTTTCTCTCTATTTCTATAACTATGTTATTTCGACTACTCACATGAAGTTAGCCAGACATGCTAGAGCACAAAAGACCTTTGTCCTCTAACAAGAATTGGGCCCTCCAAGATTCCAATGGTCGTAAACATCTTTAGATAAAAACCTACCCCCCGTAAACGTAAATCTAAACAAGGATAAACACTTCTGGACAGAAACCTGCCCACACCGGTATATCATCCTGGACAACTTAACATATGCATGAACTATACTATCCAATGAATGTTGATATGTAAATAAAACACTTTCACACAATAAAAAGCCGAGCAAGGAGGAACTCGGTGGGATTCTCTGGATCTTGGCTCCAAAGAGCGCGCTGAGTCTCCCCCTCTGCAGAGCACAAAAAGAATAGTCGCTTGTCTGTGTTATTTCTTATGATAACCTCAGTCTCCTCTTTACAGGTTTTAACTTAGACCAACATGAATTAGAATTACTCTCCAACAAAAATTGGTGCCGTGACCCGGATCCCAACACATCCGACGAAGTGGCTGGTGGAGGAGGACACGCCAAAGTCTGTCGACAGCCAGATCTAATGATCTGTGAGAAAGACCCGGAGAGTGAATTCTCTACCTGACCGAGGAGGCTGAGGAGGATTCACCAAATTAACAGACTGAGTATGGTTTATACTTTTGTCCAAGAAAAGAAAGTAGATAGAGGTTTATACTTTTGTCCGTAGAAAGAAAGTAGAGGTTTATACTTTTAGCCCTGAAGAAAAGAAAGTAGAGTGCACTGGTGTGTGTGTTCTTACTTCATAGAGATTTTATACTAATTAGAGTCAGTCTCTGAAGTAAGTGCATAATTTTTTTTGGTTGTGGTTAAAATTGAGAAAGTTGGTTTGCGGTGACAGCTGTGTCCGCAGAACACTAGGTTCTGTAGAAGCTTGACACAGTCGATGATCTCTGTGAACATTGTGACTGATCGTTAACCACAACAACCTGTAGTGTAACATGGGAAACTCCTCCAGTAGTAAAAATGAACAAGACCTGGAAGGAGATGTGAAGTTCATGCACAAATTGGATCCAGACAACGTAAAATATGTAAGAAAATGGAAAGAGAAATATAACTGGGATGGAAAATTAAGATTAGCATCATTAAAAATAATACGAGAAAAACTTATGGATGAACAGAAAAAAATGTGAAAACAAGAAAAAGAGAGACAAAAAGTTTGACGAAGTAAGAAAAGTTGAAAAATGGATAGAACAAGCCACTATACGAACACAGAATATACAAAAGAAGAAAAAAGAACAAATTAAAGAATTGGTAAAGAAACGTTTGATAGATTGGGAAACAGCGACAGTAGAAAGTGTTATGGCATATGCAAGGCATGCAGAGAAATTACAAACAGCCAAAGAAACATCTGTTTATGTAATGGAAGATGATGATGATGACGAAGAATTGGTAATGTTTCAAGGAGGTCGTAGATGACGAAGACCCCAAAGAGGGAGTAGAGGAAGATTTAGATATCGGAGTGGAAATGAGAAAAGACAAAATAGACAGAGAGATGACACATGTTGGCATTGTGGTAAAACAGGCCACTGGTCACGACAGTGTGGGCAAAAGAGACAAGAGGGAAATGACAGAGAAGATGGATGAGATGAGGAGCATGCACCCTCACCAAGTGCACGCACCAGACCTCATTCAGATGAAGAAGAAGAAGGAGAACTAGAAAGTGTAAATATAGCAAGTGCATGGGAATTACTGAATAATTTGACAGTAAAACCCTACATGAATTTGGAAGTTAATGGAGTCTTAACAGAATTCCTGTGTGATACAGGAGCGTGCAAAACAGTTTTGATAAGAGCACCTCCGAAAATAAAATTTTCAAACACAAAGATAAAAGTCCAAAGTGCCCATGGACACACAAAACTTACTGAAAAGATTAATATAACCAGTCCAGTCCCACTTTTGGGAAGAGATGCAATGGCACAGCTAGGAGTCTCAGTGGTTCCAGTAAAAGGAGGCATGAAAGCATGTGTTTCCCAGCTCCAAGGACAATTTGAACAAATGGCGATCAACGAAATAGATCTTCACAGCCATCATTCATTAGATATGGGGAGCGATGAGGAACAGGAAACAATAGAGGCACTAAAAAATGTGGTGCAAAAAGTGAAAAGATTCCCATGGGGTCCAGAAACACCCAATCGATTGCATGTAACCATGGCAATCGACAATGATGATGATGAGTATGACAGACAGCTTTTGAGAAAAGTACACTGAAAGTTACATTGACGCATCTTGTCTCTGATAGACAAGGAAATATGTTCTTTCTTGTAAGATTACCAAAAGAAGAGATGAAACTGTACACTGTGTCAAACGGGATACCATACATGTCCTTGACTAAAGTCATGGAAACGCAGTGGAAAGATTTTGCAACGAAAGCAAAACAAGCAGAAGAAGTAACAGACTGGCAGACAGTGCTAGGCCCAAAATGGCACACACATGTAAGTGGCTCATTGGGAATGTACAGAGTTCAATTAAATTGGAAGTGCACACTCTATGCAACCAAACATTTCTCAGGAAGGGAATGACAAAACAGTGAAGAAGAGGTGTTCCTAATTGATGATGTTACAAAGGAACTTCTTAACAAACTGCCAAAAGATCTATGGACTAATGGTCCTACAGATGTGGGAAATTTGAAAATAGCAGAACCAGTAGTGATCGTTCCAAAAACAGACTATAGGCCAAATGTGAGACAATACCCTTTGAAATCAGATGTTATCAAAGGAATAAAACCAGTAATTAAAGAATTATTAGCTGCAGAGGTTTTAAGACTATGTTCTGATTCTCCAGTGAATACACCAATTTTTCCAGTGAAAAAGGCTGATGGTGAACACTGGAGAATGATACAAGACCTCAGATCAATGAACTCAGCAGTGGTTGCTAGAGCACCTACTGTGCCTGATCCGCATACATTGTTAAATAACCTGACACCATCTGCAGCTTATTTCACTGTTATTGATTTAAGCAATGCATTCTTCACCATACCAGTGCATCCAGACAGCCAATTCTGGTTTGCTTTCACATTTGATGGAAAAAGATATACATATACCCGAATGCCACAGGGTTATGTAGAAAGTCCATCAATTTTTGCAGCAGAAATTCAAAAAGTTATTGCTGATCTAAGGCCTAAACATGGCAGCCAAGTGTTAAGCTATGTAGATGATCTTTTACTAGCAGCAGACACAGAGGATGCATGTAGGAGTGATTCAGTTCAATTACTCCTGCACCTATATAAGCATGGTCTAAAGGTAAAAAGGGAGAAATTACAAATGGTGCAGGAAGAAGTAACTTATTTGGGTCACAGCATTTCCAAAAAAGGAAAGCAAATAACTGAAGCAAGAAAAAACGCTGTGAAGAAAGCTCCTAAACCAAGAACAAAGAAAGAAATGCTGTTTTTCCTTGGTTTATGTAATTATTGTAGAGCATTTATTCCAGAATTTGCAATCATAACTGCACCGCTTTTGAAAGTGGTATATGAAAATCCATTGGCTATGAATGATGTTCTTACCTGGACACCAGAGGCAGATGAAGCATTTGAGGAAATCAAACAACGACTTTGTAGTGCATCCGTACTGGCACATCCAAACTACAATAAGCTATTCATCCAAACTGTGGACTGTAAACAATCACATATGACATCAGTACTCTTACAGAAATGTGGGGATAAGTTTAGACCAGTAGCTTACTATTCAAAGCAGTTGGATAGTGTAGCTAGGGCTTTCCCACCATGTGTACAAGCAGTAGCAGCAGCTGCTCTAGCTGTAGAAAATTCGGCTGATGTAGTTCTCTTTCATCCACTAGAACTATTAGTACCACATGCAGTAGATGTTCTCCTGCTGCAAGCTAAATTATCATTTCTCTCTCCAGCTAGACAACTACATTTTACAGCGGTGCTGCTAAGTCAACCACATCTTATCATCAGACGATGTACACAACTAAATCCAGCTACATTTTTACCTTTACCAACGGATGGCACACCTCATGATTGCATAACAGAAACATCAAAAGTAGTTTTACCAAGACCAGATTTACAAGACACGCCACTACCTACTGGTCGTGTATGGTTTGTAGATGGATCATCTTTTAAAGATGACAGAGGAGTCACACACACAGGCTGTGCTGTGGTAGAACTCCCAAACCAGGTCATAACCTCAAGGGCGTTACCAACATCACTATTAGCCCAAGCAGCAGAAATTATAGCATTGACGGAAGCCTGCAAGGCAGCAGAAGGGATTGATGTAACAATTTACACTGACAGTCAATATGCCTACTCCACACTCTTCATATTTGCAAAAATGTGGCAACAGCGAGGCATGGTGACGTCTACAGGAAAAGCAGTGACGCATGCAGCACTCTTAACAGAACTTCTGGAGGTTATCTTGCACCCACGGAAATTAGCAGTAGTAAAATGCAGGGCACATCAATCTGGTACAGATGATATCACAAAAGGAAAATGCCTATGCTGATAAAATAGCAAAGGAAGCAGCAAGACAAAACTCCAGCATGTATGCTGTCGAACCGTCTACCACACCATCATTGATTGATAATGATGTACTAAAAGACGCTCAGGAGAATGCGTCAGCTGCTGAAAGACAATCCTGGCTCAAGAGAGGAGCAATGGCTTTTGATGGAACTTTGATGATAAACGAGAAACCTATCCTACCGAGATCATTATTTAAAGCAGCAGCTCTTTTGACTCATGGGCCTTGCCATGTGTCAACAGGAGGGATGGAGGTACTCATATCACAACACTTCTATACCATTAACCTAAATTCCTACTTAAAAAATTTTTGTGCACAGTGTATAACATGCATTAAACATAATGCTCAAGGAAACTTAAGACCAAAGAAAGGAAGGTTTCCAGATCCACAATATCCTTTTGAGGTGATACACATGGATTTTATTGAATTAAATTCTGTAGGAAGATATAGATATTGTCTGGTAATGATTGACGGCTACAGCAAATGGGTGGAACTTGCACCAACTACAAAAGCTGATGCAGAAGCTGTAGTTAAAGCTATTTGTAAATACATTCTGCCAACCCATGGCATACCGCAGAGAATTTACAGTGATAATGGCCCACATTTCGTAAATGAAGTTGTAAATAAAATGGGTCAAGCTTTGGATATTGTCTTAAAGAAACACTGTTCCTATCATCCACAAAGCGCAGGGCTAGTGGAAAGAACAAATGGAACAGTAAAAAACAGACTAAGAAAATGTATGGAACATACAGGAAAGACATGGCTAGAGTGCATAGATATGGTAAGAATGTACATGCACATAGTTCCCACGGCAAATGGATTGACACCATTTGAAATAATACATGGTAGACCATTTAGGTTACCGATGACCCATCCAGACTTAGAGAAGGCCCACATGGAAGAAACCTTAGTGGAATACATCAGAAAAACACTAAGACAACGAGATGTAACAGACGCAAATGCTCTGCCCGAATCTCAATCTGCTCCACAGGTGAAGGTCCGAGTTGGTGATTGGATCTTCGTGAAAGTTATAAAGAGAAGCTGTTGGAGTTCAGCACGCTGGGAAGGACCATTCCAAGTTTTTCTGACCACGCCAACCGCTGTGAAAATTGCGGAACGATCCACTTGGATTCATCAATCTCACTGTAAGGTACTCCCTGTTGATCCTACTGACACTGGCTAGTGGGGAAGGCTGACTACAAAGGGGAGTGAGAAGGATAGTCTTACTCGTCTCAAGGCATCGGCTGTGTCAGTGAAGAAACCACCAGATCCCTAGCCGTTTAGGTTAGAGGGATCCAGGATGAGTCAGCCGAAACAAGAGAACCCAACCCAGCAGGAGAAGGCAGAGACAAATAATGACAAGTCTGATCAAAAAAGATGGGCCTATCTCAAACTGATAAAACATTATGAAATGAGAACAATGATGGGTACTGTAACAACTGCTATGCTTGTAATACTAATATTATGGGTTTGGTTGTATGTGAACAACACATTGTACAGATTACGGAGGAGTGAAATTGATCATGCTCCACACCGAGACAGTCTCTGGTGGCGATTGGTAAATGTAACGGCAGGAGACCAAACTGATTGTTATGTTTGTACGGTAATGCCAATATCAATGTCTCATAACCCGACTATACAACCTCATCCAATTAACGAAAGTGAGACCTTGTCTATAATATGGGTGTATTCCCAAGGACTGAGTCAGAGATTTGGAATTTTTCAGAATATAACAAATACCTCAGTCCTTCCTTTTCTGCCGTACGATCCATCCAAATGGCAATTACCAGCTAATTATTCTATGGTAACCAATAAAACTGTCATTGAGGGATTCACTCTAATAACAATACAAAAGACAGCGCCATTTTGTAATGTCGTTTTTACAGTTTGACCCTCTTGGATGGATCATCAACGGAACTTGGTGGCACATACTTTTAAAATGCCTTACGCCTGTGATTGTGATTCTTATTTTGTTTTGTTTATTTACTATGTGCGTTATTCCTTGTTTGAGAAACATGATTGCTAAAATGGCTTCCGCAGCCTTTGTCCAGATGGCAATAGTAGCAGTGCAGACCCAACCAAGGACTCACTACACTGGACAGATATATGAGCAACTGCCTATAAGTGATTCAGAAAAAGAAAATGATAATGTCTCGACTGTGGAGGACGACGATGATGTTGTATGAAGTGTTATCTGTAAACTATGTACTAACAATGGCATGATGATGCTGAAGAGTTTAACATTGTTCGTAATCTCATAAACAGGAGGGAATTGTTAGAGTTTTCTCTCTATTTCTATAACTATGTTATTTCGACTACTCACATGAAGTTAGCCAGACATGCTAGAGCACAAAAGACCTTTGTCCTCTAACAAGAATTGGGCCCTCCAAGATTCCAATGGTCGTAAACATCTTTAGATAAAAACCTACCCCCCGTAAACGTAAATCTAAACAAGGATAAACACTTCTGGACAGAAACCTGCCCACACCTGTATATCATCCTGGACAACTTAACATATGCATGAACTATACTATCCAATGAATGTTGATATGTAAATAAAACACTTTCACACAATAAAAAGCCGAGCAAGGAGGAACTCGGGGGGATTCTCTGGATCTTGGCTCCAAAGAGCGCGCTGAGTCTCCCCCTCTGCAGAGCACAAAAAGAATAGTCGCTTGTCTGTGTTATTTCTTATGATAACCTCAGTCTCCTCTTTACAGGTTTTAACTTAGACCAACATGAATTAGAATTACTCTCCAACAGTCCACTTGAGCTGTGCTACAGCCATAAGTTTTCCAAACTATTATAAGATTATATAATTACTTCTGTATGTGCTGCTGCTCCCTCATCTGGAAATCATTACTTGCATATTGGAACTCATGGACATGGCCACTGCTTTTATCAAGTTTTTTTCTTTAAGACAGATAAAGTAGTCCAGGAGTGTCAAGCTCATTTCACATAGCGGGCCACATACGGCCTCGGTAGATGTCAAGTGGCCCGGACCATTAAAATTATAGCATACTCAGCTTTAAATAACCTAAATATCATAATATCATGCCTTTCCTTTGCTTTGGTGTAAAGAAGTACAAGAACTTTAGGAAAATATTGAAAATTAATAAACAAGCCTTTTACAAAACATTTCTTGAAACACCTCATATATTTCCTTGGACAAATGTGCAATTTACTTTTATCATTCACATGTATGCACTGCAACTGATCCCACTGATTTTACAAAGGCACAAAACTTTAACAAGTAATTGGTATTGAAAAATATAGTAATGCATGTAGAATATGGACTGTGGACACAGTAATATTGAATATTTACCCTACATGTTTACTGGAAATCTGCACATGTGCAGAAGTTCTGTAGGCGGGCTCTTGCTTACTGGTACGGATTGCTATTCTCCCCTGTGCCCTGCTCTTCAGTAAAATAACTAAGTGCTACTCGGATCTCCGGTCGTCTTTTACACAACACACAACATGGTGTCAGAAGTCTCGGACATACATTTTTCACAGGAAACCTGTGTGTTTCTGGTGGTTTGTTTTTTATCGAGCGGGACCATCTTGCTACCGCGCTACATTTTATTTCCACCAACATGGCGGAGGGTTTCAGACGACCCAACCCACTAATGTTCGAAGGCAACATAGCAGAAAACTGTCGCGTATTCGAGCAGGAATATGACATTTTCAATTGCTGCAGCACACACGGACAAGCCAGCGCGGACTCAAGCCTACCTTCTCTTGAACCTAGCCGGACCCGAAGCCATCGAGCGGGAAAGGTCTTTCGTGTACGCGGCGGAGGTGCGCGAAGGTGGCGCCGACAGTGGACGTGTCCTCGTTCCCGCAGAGTCAAAGGAGGATCCTGAATGCCTCAAAAGAAAGTTCAGAGAAATGTGCAATCCAAAGACAAACGTGACGATGGAACGGCACAAGTTTAACACGCGCAACCAAAAGGCTGGTGAAACTATTGACTCTTACGTAAGTGATTTGAAAATTAAAGCTAAGAGCTGCAACTTTGGGGATCTGTGTGAGGAACTTATCAGAGACAGACCGGTGTGTGGTATAAATAACGACCATCTCAGGAAAAGTCTTTTGCATGACAGTGGTCTAACTTTAGCCAAGGCAATTTCTGTGTGTCAAATACACGAAGTGACAGAGGAGCACAAAAAAAAAGCTAATGACCCCAAATAGCTCAGTTACACACATGGATGCCGTGCAAAACGAATACGCAAAGAGAGAGAGCAATAAGAGAGAGTATGACAAGGCAAAGGTTAATGCTAAACCAGTTGCTTCTCAGCACATCTCAAACTGCAACAACTGTTGTGGTAATCATATTGCAAAAATAAGTAAATGCCCAGCTTTTGGCCAACAGTGTAATGCATGCAAGAAAATGAACCACTTTAGAGAGTGCTATAAATCCAGACCTCAGTTTGAGAGGCATAGACAAAAGAAGACGGTCCACCAGGTGGACATGGACCACAGAGGGCAGTGACAGTGATACTTACTATGTAAATGGAATTATATTGGACAGCATAGATTCAGATAATGCACGGATGCTGGAAAGGGAACAGACACCCTCACACCAATTTACAAATTAATGGCAATCCTGTTGAAATGAAAGTGGACACTGGTGCTAAATGCAATGTTCTCTCAGTAAAGACTTTTGAACCTACCAACCTCGTTGCATACGGTGGTAGTAAGATACAGACTCTAGGACTTGTTGACATAATATGCTGCCGTCTAGGAGCCAAACCTTATACTTTACCTTTCTTCATTATAAATGAGAACATGCTACCATTGCTAGGACTCAGTACTTCACTCCAAATGAGACTTGTGTCTCTCAGCAGAGAAGTCCACCAAGTGAGTATTTCAACGGTTCAAGATTTTACGAGACAAATCGAAACGTGAATACAGTGACCTTTTTGCTAATGAGCTTGGAAAATTACCAGTCACATATTCTATGACCCTTGACCCAGAGATAAGACCCGTAGTTCGACCAGCACACCGCATTCCAGTTGCAATGAAAAACCAAGTCAGAGCTGAACTGGACAGAATGCAGGAGCTAGGTGTAATCACACCTGTCTCAGAGCCCACTGACTGGGGTTCCTCCATGGTCGCTACCAACAAATAGGACAAAAAGGAAATGAGGATCTGTATCAATCCTAAAGACTTGAACAGTGCTTTGAAAAGACCACATCACCCAATGAGAACAGTAGATGAGGTTGCATCTCAAATGTCAGGAGCAACAGTGTTCTCAGTCTTGGATGCAAAGAACTCATTCTTGCAAATATCCCTCGACCACAAATCCTCAATGTTAACCATGTAACAGGTTCTTATGGATGCCGTTTGGAATCAGCTCTGCCAGTGAGGTGTTCCAGCGCTCCATGGAGCAGATTTTCGCTGGTTACCCCTGCGCAATCATTGTGGATGATATACTGATTGGAGGCAAGGACATCGAGGAAGCTGACGCAAACCTGAGAAAAGTGCTCGACCGAGCTAGAGAGGTTAAGTTGAGACTCAACCCCCTCGAATGCAAGTTCAGGCTGAACCAGGTCAGTTACGTTGGTCATGTTTTCACTGCTCGGGGTCTGAAAGCTGACCCATCTAAGACAAAACGATTAGCGACATGCCTGTGCCAACCAATGTTGCAGCCGTGCAACGATTTCTTGGTATGGTAAACTATCTTGGAAATTTATCCCCAACTTCAGCCAAATCGCTGCTTCACTTCGACAACTCACCCACAAAGACTCAATACGCACAGACAGAAAAAGAGCTGCTAATAGTTGTGTTTGCATGTTCAAAATTTCATGATTTTATTTATGGCAAACCAGTCACCATAGAAACTGACCATCAACCTCTGGTTACAATCATCAAAAAGCCTATTCATGCGACCACCAGCAAGATTACAACGCATGATGTTTAAGCTCCAGAAGTATAACATCAAGCTCATGTATAAAAGTGGAAAGCAAATGCATTTGGCTGATACTTTATCACGGGCTCCCAGTACCACCAAAACTCAGCTGGCGGACAAAGTTGATGATTTTGATGTGATGTTAGTCTGCTACGTGTCATCTGCTCGTTTACAGGAACTAAGAGAACACACTGCCACTGATCCGACTTTCCTGATGCTCAGCAACACCATAAGACATGGCTGGCCAGACAAGCTTCATAATCTCCCAGATGCAGTGCGTCCCTACTTTACTTTCAGGGATGAACTGATCATTGAAGATAGCATTGTCATGAAAGGACAGAAAGCGGTTATTCCTCTATGCTTACAAAAATTGTACACTAGCATTTTAGACAGAAGGCATCCAGGTACAGAGGCCAAGAACCAATTTTGATCTTATCTCTTCTCAGTTGTCCTTGCAACCTGTCATATTTTTTGCTGTGATGAGTTTTTTAGTGGCGCCAAACATTATATTCCTTAAATGCCGAAACTTGTTGCAAACACACCAAGCACAAAGGTTTCCCGTGCATCTCCGTTGATAAATAGGATGTAGCCCATTTTCCTTTAAAAATTCTACACTCTGTTTTGCGAATGAGGGTGTGGCGGGGAGGTAGAGAACAAGGTAGAAACATCGTAACAAGCAGCAGATGGCGCATTGATACCGTCTTCCCAAAAAGGTCAGAACAGCTGGGTTGCTGCCCTTCTTTGCCGTGAGCTGAAAACATACCTCTTCGCCAAGCACTATCGTACTAATTGCAATTACCCCCCCCCCCCCCCCCCCCCCCAAAAAAAGCGTGTATGCATATGGTTCTGAGATGGCTATTTGGTCGAGCGTTCACTTCCGACTACTGGTACTTCGTTGACTGTATTGCACTTTTTGTAAGCCACTTTGGTTAAAAGTGTCTGCCAAATGACTGTAATGTAATGTCTGCTGTTTGGTCTCAGTAATGTGGCTTGTCTTCTACTCTGACCAAAATCGTGCACCCTAGTGGATAATTCTTGAATTGCATTTGATTAAAAAATTAAATCCATGTTTTTTATGCATTTCTTCACTTTGCAAGTGCTTTCATTTGCATCAGCTCCAATATTTTGAGTAATGTTTTCAAATTGTTGATGTGGCCCGGGGAATATCATCTGTTATCTAATCTGTTATTACAGAACAACAGATTTCAAAAGCCCTATGCCGACACAAGACAAAAAGGTTTATAGAAGCCATTTAGATCCAAAATACTGAAACTTATTCCATATTCTAAGTTGATTTGCTGCTGAGAAGTCTCAGTTGGTTTCTTGTATCGATCTAACACACAAACACACTTGGTTATTTTGTTTGTATTGTAACAGTGGGAGGACGGGTAGAACTTAGTATTTTGTGGAACTGATGACCCACAGGCTCTTAGCAGAAACGGAAGGCATGATTGGACTGAAGGAACTGAAAGATGCTTTCAGGGAGGTGAGCGAAGGACGTCTCCACGCTCCTTCCTCTTGGTCTCTGGCACCACATGGTGGACGCACATAGGAACGATAAAACTCACTATTCCAACGTTCCATGACGATTGTTTGCGCTCCTCTCCGCTCCAGTTCAATATCGATGGTGCCATCACATCTGAAGAGCTGAGGAGTCCCATGGTGAAGTTACTGGGTGAACAAACCTGCAAAAAGAAAATTGAGGCTGTGGTGAAAGAAGCTGACAACAACGGAGATGAAACTGCTGACTTCGAGGGTGAGAAATAAAAACATAAACACAGGCACAGAGTTTTTTTGTTGCTTTTTTAAATTGCTATAATCCAAGTCACAGAATTTAAACCTAATAGAATGAATCATTAAAATATATTATGTGTGTAAAATCCCACTGTTGTGCCAGGTTATTGACCTTGCTGTTGTAAAAAAAGGATAAAGGGCTTAACATCCTCTAAATGTGACATCCTGTCATCATTATCATCAGTACTGTTGTTGTTAGAGTTGTCACTTCAGGTACAGTATTTTTTCGAATTTTTTTCTTTCTAAGAATTAGACTTCAATAATACAAGAAGAAATGAAAATGGCCTCTGACCTCTACGATACTCAGGTGATCTAAATCATCAAGAAATATCTTTATAACTTACAATGTGAACTTGAAAAGCTAGCTGAGAAACTACTCAGGACTTAGATTTATTTTAAGAGATTTAAGACCGATAGTTCTTCTTTACGTTTATCACGGTTTTTATGAGGTCAGCTAAACTCAGAAAGATTTTAAAATGCATATATTTATGCATCATACTGTATGTGAGTTCAAAGTAACATGTGATAAGTGATAGTAGGATTTGATTTCATGTGTTCAGAAACCTCAATAAATGGCGTATGGTTACGATTTCCCCTGACCTAGATGACCATTTTCCTGTCAAAGGTGTAAATAACGTTGAGTTGCACTTCACATCAGCCTTATAAGCTTAATTTTACAATCTTGAACACTAATGTTTTTTCTTTTAAGAAACAAAATTCCACAAATAGTGACCCTTCCTTCCAAAGCCAGAGGCAATATTTTGAACAGAGTAGACATCCTTTTTGTGATTTTTCTCATATGAAAGCAGTGCTTAAAAAATGGTGATAGATTCTTTTTTTGTTCACTTTGCAGAGTTTGTGAAAATAATGTCACATAACTAACGGAGACAGAGCACATGGCCAAGAATGGCAAGGATGGGTTTTCCATTAATTTCTAAACTGATGACCGCCCTTTTCCCCTCCATTTTAAAAGAATATGATTAATAAACTGCCACGGGAGCACATTGACTTTAGCTCCTAAATGAGTTCTACCTATCTATCTAATATGATGCTATGATGCTGAATAATATATTATGGTTATGAGATACATCCTGTGAGGCAGCTTCTTGGACACATCATCAGTGATAGTTCCTGAGGTCACGGGGGGTTTCGGGTCTTTCAACTTCAGACCCCCTCACCCAGGCGACCCAGCCGGGAGGGATCAGTTCCCAACCTGTGTCCAAGAAGCGCTCATCCACACTTTGTCCCTCTGAATCCAGAGCCATCTGGATGACTTCTCAGCGGCCTCTGACGCTGAACAGATGGTTCTCCTTTTGCGTGCCCCTGTGATGCCCAGGAGACTGTAGACTGCTATATGTAGGTCTTGTTAACCCTAATCCTAATCCTAACCCTTAACCCTTAACCCTTAACCCCTAACCCTAGCCCTAACCCCTAACCCTAACTGTAACCCTAACCCCCAACCCCTTACCCCTAACCCTTGGCCTAACCTAAACCCTAAACCTTAATTCTAACCCTAACCCTGACTCTTAGTCAGTCAAAGGATCTTGTGGTTAGGAATGTAGTACCAATAGTTGGAACAAGGAGGGAGTGGAACCCAAAAGAGACAGTGCAGCAAGCACAGGCAGCCCTAAGACATGGGGATCAGCATGGACATTGAGGCTTGGGGTTGAGTGTAGGGAAACTGGTGTGGAACAAGGCATCAGTCATAGAAAAAAGAACGATGGTAGTTGAAGAAGTGCATGGGCAAGAGGACGCCAGTAAGACATACTGAGGCAGTGTTGCAGGCAAAGCAAGGACAGTGGGTGAACTAGAAGAATGTCGAGAGGTATAAGTTGTAGTGGAGAGAGTTGTGAAGCATAGAGGCGTATGGAATTGGTTCATCATAGTGGCTACTTATGACGTGCTAACATCTCTGCTTACTAGGTGATTGGGCAAGGATGCTACCTTTCCGTTTTGTTCTGCTATATGCAGACTTGGGCATATATTGTTAGGTTGTAAGATCACTCTATCCCAGGGGCAGTCCATTTGGTGTTATAACCAGGGGTTAAATGTTTGGCAGCAGCAGTTCAGAAAAAACATCAATGGGTAAACTCTGTGGTTGCTTGTAAGGAGGCTAGGCAAATTAAATATGTGCATGAGGGAGAAAGGTTAGACTCTTATGGTTCAGGTGCTACTTAGGGCAGCTAAGTGTATGCGGGATTTTGGAGTTGATGGTTGACCTGAATAAGAAGCCGGTTATTCCATCATAGTTAGCACCCAGTGGCTGGGGTAGGGTTAGACTGGATACGTAACTAGGGGAGAGGGAAGATAGGGAAGATATTGAACTTGTGGTCCCCAGGGAAGTTTCGAGTTGAGGAGGCTTGTGAGGACGTGAGATGGCAGCAGATGTAGAGCAGCAAGGTTGGAGGGCTTGGGTGTGGCCTGTCAAGATGGGCTGAAACTTGCAGTCAGCAACATGGCTTTGGTAGAATGAGCAAGAGAGTGTTTGTGGTCAAGGAGGAAGCGTGATAGCTGGGGACGCAGCTAAGGTATGGCTGTCTGCTTGTAGATTGGTAATGTGGCACAGAGGGGGATGTTTCAAGGCCGCTGGATTTCACAGTTAAGCCTTCTTGAGGTCTCATGGGCCTAACTTAAGGAAACATTGGTGAGGGAAGGAAGGTGCCCTCTTGAAAACCCCCATGACATGCTGCATACTGCTGATGACTGGGTTAGGTAATTGGTGATTATAGATAGTCTGTTAGAGTATTAGCTCGCTGGTAGACTGCTTGTTGTTTATTGTAGTGCTTGATAGCTTCTTTACTATCTGAAGTGGACTTCTGGATGTGTTTTACCTTGGATTTTGACACATGGAAAACCCTGTTCCTGTGCAATAATAAATTGCACTGGAGGTCATATTTAGAGGAGGGTTGGGGATTCAAATTGGGACCCTTTCAATACCGTGATTGTCCCATATCTTTACATCCCCACAAATGAAATGGTGATTCCACCAACCCACCACTGTGGCTCAGTTTGTTGAGCAGTTGTGCCTCCACTCAGAACGGTGATAATTCCATCCTTGGCTGCCCCCATCTGTATGCCTAAGTGTCCTCGGGCCAGATACTGAACCCTCCAGTGAAAAGCACTTTGAAACCACAAGGTGATGAAAACACCATATTAGCGGACATCATTCACCAATGAAAATTTGTGGAAAAATACAAGATTAAAGAACTAAATAATGAAATATTATAGCTGCTAGTTTCCATAATGCACTTCTGTGTCATCCAGGAGACAGGGACTCTGAAAAGGCCACAGCTGCATGCAGTGAAAAGCATTTATAGTGCACCTGAGACATTCCCCTGCTGGTGAATGATTGGGAGTAGAGTTCTGTTGTGGTTCGCTGTGATGAGATATATCCCATCGGTGGTATCCTCTTATCGAAACACAGCCTACATCTAAAGAGCAGAGTTTGATTGCTCAGTGGCAGGGGGAGTCACAGAATAAAAATGGGATTCAAGGCTTTGACCCTGAAAGAAGTAGGTCAGAGCCAACAGGGGCCTCTAACAGGGACAGGTTTGATCCAGAAAATCTCTTTTTCAAATGGTACAACCCATGGCTGGCGGCAGGGAGCTGTCCAGAAAAGCCTTGACTGCTTGAAAAGCGAGCTCCCCGTCGCATCAGCGAACCGCTCTCTGATAATGATCCTGGGACAACCCCCACCATCCAGGAGACCCTCTCTCCAAGGGTCAGGTTTAGTCAAGAAAAGAGATACTTCCAAGTTATCATCAGGCGTTGGGTGATGTGAGGAAAAAAATGATAAGACCCCGTTTATATAACATTTTTGGGTGAAAAATGCAAAACTTTTGTTGCAATTTTCCATCTTGCAAAATACAGGTGCTGTCTCTGTTTCCGTGTGGACAGGGAAGACACAACGCTGAAAATTCACTAAGGCTGGAGTCAGTTGCCATATGCAGGTGGGTCAACCAGAACAACAATGTCTACATACCGTATGTGCCTTTTACCAAATCAAGAAATCACACCGCCACCCACTGGCCAGCTGTACGTACCACAGTGTCTCTGGGGCTCCTATGGTTTGGTATGGATGCCAATTGTTTTCAAAAATTGCCGTCATCTCATGTAACTTTCTGAGATCAGTGTCTGAAAACAGAACAGACGGTGGTCATGTAAACAAGGTCTTGATTTTGTCACATTCAGAGGCTTTTGACATCATCTCTGCATGTCCTGGCATCAGCTTGAGGACAGAAATAAGAATCAGTCACATGTTGGTTACATGGCGAAACTTAAAAAAAGTTGAAATTAACCCATGTCTCGGGGAAGATTGTAAAGTAATAAAGCACATTTAAATATATTCATAGATAAAAGCGGTCGCAAGATATCGCAACAAAATCTCTTGTCCCAAATGTCAAAAATATCATTCATGCAGAAAATTAACCAAAAAGCAGACCATTTTAGCTGAACTGGCCCACTGTCTGCTTTCAATTCCAGTAATTTAATCAATTTCAAAACAGTGCGTTTTTGACGTGACTTTGAAGGCTCTGTTGTTGTTATTTGTGGTTTGAGGCTTTGCTTCTTAGGTCTTGTGTTTACAACTGTCTTTCACAACTGGTGAGCAAAAGACAAAAATATCCACCTTGGTAGACAATAAAGATTTATTCTATTCTGGTCTATATTACAGATGAACAATAATCCAGGACCTGTCCAAATTTAGCCCAGCCCCCCATCTGGCATTTAAAACAGGGAAACACACACGACTCTTAAACAAAACACCACACAGCAGGCATTTGCCACCGTGTATTAAGGTATGCGATATGAATCATTGCATGAGTAAAAAAATACAAATGGAAAGAGATGCTTACATCACAGACATGTACACATTCTTTAGTTTAAAACAAAAGTAAATACAAATACTGCAGGAGGATTGCTATTTTATGACTTTTTTGTTTGTATTTATTCGTGTTGAGCAACATTCCTCTTTTTTTTAGCAACTGTTGTCATCCATTTTTTTTCCTTTTTCTGTATCAATCAATACCTTTGAAAGCAGTTTTAAATCCTTACAACATCATTTCTGTTAGTCACAGCAGTAAGAATGATATTAGGTAAATTCAAAAAAGAAAGAAAAAAGAAGGGAACTACAGCTTAATTATCTGGATTAACACACATCAGTGTTTAAAAACGACAACCCCACACCATCGGTTTTTGAATACATTCAGTCCGAGTCAAGGCCACACACACACACTGTGTACAGTCCTAATGTCACACACAGTGATACAAACGGAACATAGAAATCTCCATCTCAGAATGTCAGTCGATCAGGTAGTTCTATCAAAGAAAAGGACAGAAACCGAGGAGCCGCAAGCATCGACAGCGAGGAGAAAACATTTGAGATTTTTTCTTTTTTCCTGTTTTATACACAGAACCAACTATACAAATCATACAATGACAATCTTGAAAAGGAATCGGTTTTGAATTATAGTATTTTATCAACTCATCTCTATACAGTTTTTTTTCATTCATTTATTTTCTTTAAAGAGCACTGTCTCGTTTTTCTATAATCGGCCGCGCAACATTATTGGTGCGAAACATGGCTGAATAGCACATTTGTTATCATATACTGCGTATAATGCAGTACGAACATTCTCAATTTGGCGATAAAGTTAAGTCCGTTTTGTGTTTGTTTTTTTGACACCGGTGACATTGGAATTCCAAGGCATTTCCAACATCTGATCATCAGATGGTAAACTTATTGCAGTTCCATACCTCTGGGCTGGGCTTAATTGGAGTGGATAATAAATACCAACTGCATGTTGGATTATGAGTCAAACCAGTTGGTACGCAGTCCAATACATCACTATTAATTTTCGCAGGAAGTGTGTTCAGGTGAATGGGTCCGTGGGGTTTTGACAGAGTTCCTTTAGCGGGCAGAAGGTGTGTTTGATTACCAGGGACAAACTTTGTTGGGTCATGTGGCCGTAGGGTAGGAGTGCAACATCTTCCCCGGTCTTGCTGGCCATGCAGAATGACAGAAATTGGCCAGGCTGGCAGACAAGGTGACACACACGCACGCAGGCACGCACACACGCACACATAGGGTCATAACCTTGCCACCGGTGCTTCATGACACTGCTCTTCTCGTGGTGCTGTAGCCCAAACTGGAGCCGCCGCCACTGGTCTTGTGCGGTATCTTGAGCGTGGTGGCTGTGGTGTGGCTTGGCGCCAGGGCAACGGAGAATCCAGAGGTTGACGACCCTGCTGCAAAACCTACCGCCGGTGGGGTGGGCTCATTCGGGCATCCATACTGAAGCAGGATGTCAGCACACTCTTGGCTGCCGGCGCTGCGAGCCAGAGACAGCGCGGTATGTCCCTGGGCGTCTCGATATCGGACATCGCAGCCGTACTGACGGGGGAGAACCGACAAGAAAGCAGCTAGAGTTATGATGGAGGATTACGATAAACGCCACCGTGGTGTCCGCAAACACATATGACGCCCCCTTTCCTGTTTTAAAGGGGACTGTTAAGTTGAGTGACAATTCACTGGTGTTGTTTTGCAGTGATTTGGATTTTCGATGCACCCTAAATAATGACAGAGAATGAATCACAATAAATGTATGATCATTGGGGAAATATCCCAAATAAAATCACATATTCAAAATAGCTGTACTTTGCTCTGGCCACCAACAATGTTTTGAACTCTTTTTGCAAAGTGCTTTAAAGAGCGGTCGAGGTCAGGTGATAAGATTCCTGTGCTCTTCCTAGCCTAGCCTGCCAAAACAAAAGTGAGCAAGGCACCGAACCGCCACTTTTCCCAGGGACATTTTACTTGGTGCTCATCCATGATGGTTTAAAGGATAAATCTAACAGATGCTGTGCGATGCGTATAGCTCAACGTGACAGATAAAGCAATTTCTAACTCAGGGGGTGAAACTCACCCAAACAAGAAGCTGTGTCATCACCACATCAGCCTGCTGACAGGCAGCGTGCAGGGCAGAGTCAGGCAGCCGCAGCACCAGGAAGGACTTGGAGGGGAGCCCCAGGTTGAGCGGGGCGTTGATGTCCTCCTTTGTGCAGTGGGCCAGGAGCAGCAGCAGCTTGGGGAGGTTGCGCTCCATCACCGCCAGTAGGAGACGCCCAGAGTATGTGATGTCTGGGCCCTCGCTCAGCATGGGGGGAGGCAACGGCGCCACAAACAGTTTCTGTTCATACTTGGCCCTGATCCACAGCTCGCGCTCCTCTCTACAAAACACAGAGGAGACAGAGAAATCGTTGAAATGCTTAACATTAACTCTGCCTCTGATTACTTTTTGGAGGAAAATTGAAAAGTGAAACCCTGTGAAATACTGCGAAACCCTGTGAAACGAAACATCCTCATTTCCCGAAGGAAAGCATTTTCTTTCGCAGATACGTAAATCATAACGGACTCAAATGTATCCTTTTGTGCATTCATGGTCTCCCAGGCACAAATATCAAAACTGGAGTACAGAGGTGTGTCACTGCAAGAGACTGATAATCATTACGCTAGGCTACAACAGGAAAAAGAATTCTCAGAATAGTAGAATAACAAAACTTGCAATGGGCAAGTATTTTGGTGAAAGGTGACAATACTTTGGCAGTGCAACAGAAACTGAAATCGATTTTGTTGCAATGTACCTATGAAATGTGCAATGACAATAAAGACTATCATTCAGATATAATTAGTCGGTTTTAACTAGTCACAGAGGCAGCAGTAATGGCTGTTATTTCTAGGTGCTTAATTATCTAATTTACCTGTACAGTCATGAATGCAAACATATAAAATGAGGGGTGTGCTGTTGCTGAAATACACTTCAGTGGAAGTAGGAAAATTAAGAGTTGAAATTATGACGTGGAGAACAGGTCACTTCACATTATATTCAACTCCTGTGTAGTAATTAACTCAGCACCACTGGGCGTAAAACAAAAGCTTAGACCCAGTACAAACAGCCTACTCTTGTGTTTGGCCACTCCGGTCTTACCTGGTTGCGTCGGGTATAGGTTTGCGGTGGCCCATGGTTCGTGCCTCCCATATGCTGTTAACCATGTGGTTACCAATTGCGCTGAGAACCAGAGTGAGCTCTCTGGGCAGATCGTCCAGGTCCAGGGACCGAACTCGAGACAGGTGAGTCCCCAAGTTTCTGTGGATCCCAGAACATTCAATGCAGATGAGAGCACCCAAGTTCAGACTGGCCCAGGTCGGATCTTGGAGAAGAAGCACAAGTCAGTCTCTTCACTTGAAAAGGGTTCCGCTTGAAAAAGGCGACTCCTGTTACCGAAATCCGCCGAACAGGTTACATTTTCATCCACACATTTGTTAATCTGTCAGTAAAATCCTGCTGAGAATTTAGACAAAGTTGCACGTAACTAGGTGAAGGGGTGAACATGAGCCCTCTGTTTGGACTGGAATAAGGCTGCTTGGCTTGGCTACAAATGTGTGTGCACAAATGTGTGTTGCTCCTTTGCAACGCCACTCAGATTTTAAGACAGAGACAGCTTTGGTTTGGTAATAACAGAACATATTAAACTAAACATCTGAATGTCCATTACAACTGTGTCTCTAAACAAGACACAGCAAGAACTAAGCTGGCTAAAACCAAACAGTCATTACTGACAGTTGTTTTCAACTTCGCTCGGCGTTGGGAGTGAGAATGTCATAATGCATCTGCATTGAAAATGAGAATGGATGAGGTGGCGAACCCAGAAACAACCGCTCGGAGGTAAGAAAAAGGCCAGTTGGGCCTTCGGTGAGTCACTAACTTGGAGCATCGCAGTCGACGCAGAAGTTGTTGCCCTTCGCGTTGCGAATGGCCTGCAGGGCAATCGCTTCGCTCAGACTGTTCTTGTGAGCCTGCAGAAAATAGTTGTAAAAGTAATTAGAAATCGTCACATCACCAAATTAATTTGACCAGAATTATCTTTGTGAAACGGCATGGTTTCTAGCCATTTGACACGGGGCACAGGGGGCAATTAATAAATGAAGTTAACTCAGTCATACATTATCCATACCGCTTCTCCTGCTCTCCAGCAGGGGGCTGAAGCCTACCCCAGCTATCATGGGCAAGAGGAAACGGTTCATCCTTTGCCGGTCGCCAGTCAATCACAGGGACAAATATAGAGACACGAAACCATTCACACGTCATACAGAAACATACGCAGTCACGCCCTCATTCACATGTTTGGCCAACTTAGGGTCTCAAATTAACCTGCTGCATGGTTTCGTATGGTGAGAGGAGGACACCGGGAGAACGTGCAAACTCCACACAAAATGACAACATGCTAGAACCGACCCCGGGACCTTGTTGCTGTGACGTTGTAGAACTAGCCGCTGTGCCACCTGGAGGAAGCTATAAATGAATAATTGAAACAAATAGGGAACAAAACCATGATGACATGTTTACCATGTCTACATAACTTTCATAAGTTTTTGATCTACATTTCAAGGGGAAATCAAATAATCCAGAGTTTTGAAGAGGATGAACGTAATAAACTTAAATCTAAGAAATCTGGCACTGACCAAAACACCTACAGGTTATTCTGCGCTTGAGTAAATACAATCCAGCAGAATCAATGCGACGGAGATTATTATCATTTAAAAGCTGGTCCTTCTCCACCCCCAGCAAGCTGTTGAGTCAGACTTCTCTTCTTTCTTTAGAATGACATAAACCTCCAAGCTGGCAGCATCCAGGCAGGTCCAGAGGGGAAATTATTTTTCTTATTTTTAAGTCACGGGGTGCAAATACACAGAATCCCAATTTCACTTTCTTTACTTTCTTCCTATCTGCATGGGGGAGGAAGCAGACACCCTCTCTTTGTTTAAGACTAAGAACAGTTTTGAAACCTTCCTTTTAGAGAAAGCTTATGGTTAGGGTTAGGCCTTCTCTGCCAGGGGATATCCCACAATGCACCTCTCTCATTCCTCCCTCTCTTCCTTTCCAGTCTGTACACATGTTCCATCACCGATGCATGATCGGAGCCTCATGTCTTCTAGCGAGTCCCTTGGCTTTCTCACTTCGCAGTTTCCCTGGGGCCTAGCTCGTCCTACTGCGGCAGTCCTCCGGGCATGTGTTATTGCTGTTGTTAGGGTAGTATTTCCCACACCGCTGTCATCAAGTGCTTGCTCGTCGAGGAATGTTGGGTTTCTGTACACGGTGAAGTCCAGACGGGCTCCACGTGTAAGGTGTCATGAGGCAACCGTGTTGTGATTTGAACTTGCGAAAGTGACGTGATTTGACTGTTCTTTTGAGGGCAACTAATTTACATTCGAAACCGGAGAGTAACTTCAATTCTAATAGTGACACCACCCGTCAACACGTTACTTGCTGTACATGAACCTGAACATGGTATTGCAAATATGGCCAACAGTACCGCACCTTTTAGTACAAGAAGTGAGAGTCTATGATTGCAGAATTCTATCTTTGCCCCTGATATCCCATTTCACATACAAGCGCATCAACAGTGACCTTACACATTTCATTGGCAAGTGGGACAGCGGGCATGCTGGGTGTGGACTGCCTGACGGGGACTTAAAAAAGGAGAAAAATAAGAATCAAGCTCTAGCCTGCTCTTCAATGTAAATGTTTTTTTATGCTCTGGCTTGGGTGCGCCTTGCCTTGTTTTTGCTGCTCTCACACAGCTGCAGGCTGGCCAGGATCTGGCTCTCGATGGCGTGGACCCAGGAGTCCCTCTCCTCCACACTCTGAGCCTCGAAGTGCCACGTCTGGCCAGAACTCGACACGACGAGGAAGTCGAAATTGTCCTCATCTGACACAAATAAACAGAGAGCGGTGAATGTTATCGCTCTGCAGAGAGATACATCGCTCCGTACATGAATGGACTGACCGTTTCATATGCGTCGAAGCTACAGCTAACGTGGTTGAAGCGTTGTCAGTTTGTAATGTCACAATCAAGTATATTACTATGACTGAAATGTTAAGTGGACATGCGACATCGCTCATGACCATGCAAAAGGAAGATTCCACGTGGAGACAGGGAAATAAACAAACCGGACACAGAAAGATTGAGACGAGAAGAACAGTGGTCGACATGCGTCATTACCTGTCTTGCTTACGTTTCTCAAGCTACCAAAGCTTTTAAGTTTCCACATTTTGCGCTTGGCTGCATGAATAAGATGAAGAAAAATCAAAATGCAATCCCTACAATCGATGGCTGGATTTACTTTCCACCGCAAATGACGATAATCATGATGCGCCGTACACATGATGTAAAATGTCTTTACCATCGGCTTGACCAGTGCCCGCTTCTCCCTTCTGGTTGACGCTCTTCTTCCTGCGATGCTTCTTCCTGTCCGCCAGTGGGGAGGCGGAACCCACGTCTTTGGTGGAGGAGGAGCTGGACACACCTTCGACGGCAGAGTCTGGCGAAGTCACCACAGGGAATCGTTTTAAAAAGTCCGTCTAATGCAAAAGGAAGCACTGCCATGGAAAATGCTCACCAACACTGTGGGTGTGGTTGGAAAGAGTAGAGGGACACCGCTGCACAGCCCTGTTGCTCCTCAGAAACAGGGTTCCGCCCAGTCCTTCCATTTCCTCCACTTGCAGGAGGGCGCTGGCACTTAGAGGCACTGACAACAAGCACAGGCCTGTATTTATAGGAGGTGCTCCAAAGCCTCACACAACCAACCCTCAAGACGGACAACTAATAAAAAGGTAATACTTTGAAGTGAGCAGTTCTTTTAATGCACGATATCTAATTATGGAAGAAACGAACTCGGTGTCAAGCTACAAGCCGAGCAGCAGAAACCAAGAAATAAAAGAACAGCAGTAGCGTTTTAACTGTACACACACAAAACAAGAATACTTCGATTTGTCATTTTCATCTTTCATTTACCTTCAAATCCACAGAATGCTCTCTCCCAAAGTGTTGTTTTTTTTTTCCTTTCTATTGACATTTTCCCGCTCCTTTTTCAATCGATGATTTCATGACCAAAACTATTACAGTTTCTCAACGGACATGGCGGCTGTTTTGTGTTTTCTAAAAATTTTACACGTTTGAAGTTGGGTCGTCATTCAGCTTTATCTTTAGATATTAATCAGAAACACACGTCACGATTTTCGATGACGTGGTAATCTGTGTGTGTCGCCGACCTCTAGCAGCAATTGGTGGCACTTCCATTTATTTTTCAAGGTCTCACCGGGACGTCCCTCCCGCCCACGTTTTTTCTCTGATGTAATCAGGATTATTGTTAAGGGCTCATTCGTTCTCAACTTTGAATACGCATTCGCAAACTGACGGGGCCTTATGTCCGTTATCCTGCATTTATCTCATGCGTAATTCTGTTCCAGGGAGCTTGTGTATGCGTAGCCAAATGAAGCAGTACCAGCGGAAGTCGTGAGGGCAGAGTTGCGCCGTATGCTCAAATAATGCCGACGAAAGGAACAGGGAAGAACACGACAGGGCAACAGTATAATTAGGGAGAAGAATTCTCAATTCCGCATACCAGAAGGTATACTCTTGGCTGCGCAGACCACTGCCGTCTTCCTCTTTTTGAGTCTCTTAGAACGCACATGATTACAAGCTCCTCCACGATTGCCATGTTTGCTATTGTCTGAAGCCGAGCTCAGAACTTGGCAGTGAATTCTGAACTCTCCAATGGCCTCTAGTGGACGCATTGCTTAAAGACCATGGCAATGTGCAGTGCACATGGGACACGAGGACAGTGATGTTTCGCAGGATTTGAAAAGGACGTAGCTCTTTATGAATGTCAGGTAAGCAAAAATGGGCCTGAAGACTGACTCGAGCGGGTGTTTCTATGATTTTTATTAAAAATGCTTTATGTCCACAGACTTTAAGCTGTTCTTCCGTGAGGCACCGGGATATTTCCGTTCTGACATGGTGTAAAATATAAGAAAGCATCTTCTGACCTAAGCCGGCGCCCTCGGGACCTTGGGCGTCCTTGACCCTCCCGTTGAGCCCCGCAGGAGGGCCGCCGGTCGGCACGGCCCGAGGCGGTCGCTTTCCCGGCACCTTCACTGTCACACGCAGCAGATCCATTTCCTTCCCGGGGGCATTCAGCATGTAGTCCTGCAAAGCCAAACCGCAGCCATTACCACCCACCAGGCAGCTGTCACTGGCGATTTTCAGCAGCCCGAGGCCTCAAAGTGCTGTGTCAACACGCTGACTCACATTGACACTGGAGTGGTAGGACAGTATGCCATCGTTGGAAAGTGTGACATATTTCTTCTTCCACTCTTTGTTAAGAGAGTTCCCGCTGCGCTTCAGCAAGATGCCCTGACGGGGGTGGCGGAGAGAGAACGGTGAAAATATATCGCCTGTGGCTCGTGGGCAAATCTGACATGTTCTGGGAGCCAAAGCCACCCGCCATCTATTCGTCAGGCCAGTACTGGAGATCACAACACTAGATCACTCCGTGGCACGAAGCTGCCTTCATACATCGAATTTCATGAGACTGTCGGTGCGATTGTCTTTGCGAACGGTCATTAGATCGGTAAGATTTGTTGCCGCACCAAGTGAAAATCGATGTTTACCTGTTTAATGGGAATGGAGCGCCCACTGCCCAGGTCTCCCTTACAGTCTGCGCTTCGTCTATTTGAGTCACTGCCTCGCCGGCCCTGGACAAAGAACAATAAAAGTAATAAATGAATTAACTCTGGAATGGACAAACCTCAGGGAGGAAACACAACGTGCACCAGATTTCCTGCCAGTAAGGTCCTGTATATAGGCATTATTAGAAAGTAACTGAGTGTTCGTGCCATTTGGCCTCCTTGACAGAAAGCTGCAGAGATCACCGGAAAGTAAAGAAATGTAACGGGAGTCTCTTGTGTTGACGAGGCAAGGACGACAACAAATGGACATGACAGGTCAAAAACGTCAAGGGGCCACTTAAGAACTGAATAACTGGACGCTATCATTTTGCAAGTTTCCTGCACTGAGCTACTGAATAACCAGGATATGTCACTAGAAATGTTGGCGATTCAAAAGGGAGCTTAAAGCAAGAATGGATATAATATTTATCCTCACCCCCATAGCTACAGGAGTCTGTTATACATTAGAACAGGCTGGATCTATTTAGTTGTGTCATGAAATGCTGTATGGCGATTCTGCTGATCTGCAGCATTTGTCAAATCCAGGTATTGATTTTTATGCATATTTGGCCAGTATTCAAATTGCAATGTGATGACACCAGGGGAATATATCAAATATTGTTTGTATTTGTCCTGTTTTAATATTTCTCAGGTCTAAAAATACCACTCCGTTGCCACCAAACCATTTTAAACAGCTCAGAGACAGTTGATAAATAAAATGGGAGCAGGGGCATCAGTCTCCATTTTGGTAAGCTGTTGTCATACCAGATTTACGGGAATCCTTTGCAAAAGCGGTGAATATCACTCATTCCAAAGTATCTTTCTATACCAGGTAGTTTGATGACGGTGCAATCACATGTGTCAATGCAATCGCCACCATTGTATTTTAGAATTTAGATTGTGATCTGTTGAACGCAACGGCCTCAAGATCCACATCATTTTCAAACTGAAAACTTTCAGAGGCTTTCTTTGGATGCAGGCATCTGGATTAATTATTTTTCCACCATTACCTTCACACACACACACACACACACACACACACACACACACACACACACACACACACACACACACACCCTTAAATCGTTCACCTGGACCAATAGGGAAAACTACAACTAGAAATGCTCGCTGTCACCATCCCGCTGTGCTTTACACTGGCTTTTGCACTCGCCCATGCACGCCGATGGCGGCAGAGCTGCGATGCAAGGTGCTCATCAGAGCATCAGGAGCAACGGAGGGGGCTCAGTATCTTGCCCAAGGACACTTCATAGCGCAGATAGGAGGAGTCTGGGATGGAACCACCAACCTTCCAGCGGGAGGGGCGCCTTCTCTACCATCTGAGCCTCAACCGCCCCAAGAAGAGGAACGAGAAGCATTTCAACGCATTCACTAAAGCCTAACTCTGCCCTTGGCTCTGTTTAGCCTCGTTGTATTTACCGCAAATCGGGAGGTGCGTCTTCGGGTGGTGCTGCGGACCGATCCGGGGGTGGCGCTGTCCAATTTCTCCCCTCTGGCCGCCCTGCCGATCTCCTTATGGCTGATCACTGGAGTCGAGGGTAGCGATGAGGAGTAGTCGCTACTCTGACCACCATTACTGGCCTCCAGAGCCAGAGGGAGAAGGGGGGGTTGAGATGATGGAAATAACCGGGGCTCTTCCGCTTTATATCCATATGATGAAGTTACACCAAATTAGACAGACTCAAGTGTTTTTTCATATGCACCTGGTGAATCATTCATGAAAATGAACTGACTATCAAAACACCTCTAATCGGGTGAGAAAATCCAAAACATCAGTTCACTCTGGGCCGTGAATTTTTTTTACTCGGACAACGTGATGTCATGCTTTGAGTATGACTAGCGGCAGTAAACCAGCTGGTTGACCAGTGCAACAAATTCTGCATTATTTTTCCAAGACCTGCAGATCTCTTAGTGGCCCTGATAAGCAGGCAGTCATGTCTTAACCAGGAGCAGGTGCAACTCGTATGTTTCCTTTCCACTAATCAAATACAAGCTCGATGAGGAGTATGCAGATTTCCGTTATAAAGAATTTAACTGAACGAAAATAAGTGTTCTTCACGGGCCAAACAGGTGCCGCGTACCGTACACGGCATCCCCTTGAACTTTGACACCCGATCTGGATGGTAAGACTTACTTGGCCCGGGAAGACCCCGGACACTGGGGTGGAGCCCCCAGAATGGCTGGGAGAGTTGGGAAGTGATTTGCAGGAAGCCAGTAATGCAGCTTGCTTTTTGGCTGCCATAATCTTCTGGGCAGCTGCGGTACAAGAAGAGACACGATCTGTATACATCATATGTTGAGGAGCAGCGGAATTGACTTCAGCTTTGCAGGTGGAGTTACCGTCATTGAAGACACGGTTCACGTTGAGACCATACGTTGCGCAGGTTTCATAGTAGGTGCAACGGCGCACATCTGAGCAGAGCTGTCGGGCCCGGGCGTCATCTATTACCCTTGGGTTGTTGCTGCTGATCTTATCTGTGAAAAGCAACATTGAAACAAATCAGCAGTTGAAGTTAACTTAAGACTGTTTTTAACAAAGGAAAATGTTTGTACGTATCTTGGCCACAAGCGGCTAATGATGTCCTTTTAACCATGCTATATTACTTTATAACCTCTGTAACGTTTGTTCAGAAGGATCTAAGCTTTAATTAAATGTGACATTAAACATTTGAGTGCAAGGAAGTTTCAACAGGATGAAGTAACACCTCGGAGAATGCATCTCTACGTTCAAGTAACTCATTTCTAGACACAGTGTGCTCCCTATTCGTTTCTATCACTGTTAGCAAGTGATTTTGTTTGCCAAGATAATCCTTCTCTGGCACAGCCCAAGAGTCTCTGCACACACGGTTTTCGCAACCAGCTGAGAGAATCTGGCCTACATGCTCCCCCTTGTCACGGAGGTTACGACCTGACCCGTATCATGAACTCTGATGGACTCTGACGGGAAGCGTTCAGATTAATCCGGTTTTCTCCTCTGCCGGCGAGGGTCCGAACCTGAGGAGATGGAAGCGATGAGATTCCGTGGTGCTGGGTCGTGTACAGTTTGTTGATGAAGAAAATAACCTTGTTCGCATGTTGGCCTGTCGGTTTTGGTGATTTCTTACGTCATTCTAAGCTAATTCCATTAGAGGAAGTCATCTGTCCACCCTCTCTCTGAGAGCCGCGGGGCCCCGAGCATGTTCCCGTGAATATCCGTGAACCCTAAACACGTCCAGCAGAGGAGTGAGACCACGTTCCATCGCCCTCAATCAATAATCTTATCCATCCCACGTCGGGCTGATGTACTGCATTATGAAATGCAGCCGGTGCTTACACACACACACACACACACTCCTGGAAGGGAAATCGAGCTCCTCTATCTTTCATTGATTTTGCTGCTATTTCATTGTGTTTTGGTGACGGTGTTGGATTTTGGTTGCATTCGTTTGGGATCGTGACACTAAATGATTCTGGTTCCATTTGAGAAAGAGAACAAAATGCTTAGCAAGCTCGTTTATGCTGCTCTAAATTTTTTGCATGCTTTGCTTAATTCTTTCATTAAATTCTCATCCCTGTAAAGGCAAGGTTAGACTTGACCTCTGGGGCGAAATCTCCAGCTGCTCTGCAGAATATGAAACTTCCATATTAGCCATTGAAAATGTACCTGTTGCTTTCTAGAAACATACAGATACTGATGCGTGCAAGAACAATTATCCAATTAAAAACTTGTTTTATTATTTGCAATTTAAAAGCAGGACAATCGCTTCACGCGATTGTGAAGCATTTTGCTGCAATTCTTACAAGACTGACTGGACTAAAATCCCACTCTTTGTCACAAACAAAACCCAAAAGGGTGCGATCTGCGTGCCGTGTGTGCGTGCTTCACCCTGTGAGCCGACGACCACGAACGGTATCTCGGTGACTGGCCGGTGGGCCGCAAGCTGGTGGTAAATTTTGTAAACTTCCTGGAAGCTGGCCTCATTTTCCAGACTAAAGACCAAGATGACAGCATCCAGCCAACTTGCAAACTGTAAAGAAGGCAGAGAACAGATCACACTCAAAATACATGAGGGGAAGCTAATTGTGGGGACTAATTGACACAATGTTTAATTAGGTGCCCATACAATCCGAGCTGAGGTCGTTTCCCAACCCACCTGACCACCTGGGGGCTCGGTTTCTTCTCTGATTATCAACAAGTGACTCTGCCCATCAACCAGGACGTCCTTAATGTACTGGCGCCCTGGAGAATTGAGGACTGAAGTTATTTCAGACACTTTTCTTGCTCTGGACGAGGAAACGCGAAAGCAGACATCACTCAAGTCACAGCAACAAGGCAAGCATGCACAGAAGAAGAATATGTGCTGGAAACCTCAACAGTCCATAGCCAGCAGAGAAAATCAGTGTTCTTAGTGTTTTTGAAGTAAAAATACTGACTGTAACAAAGTTCTGCGGTAATTTTACAAACTCGAGCAAAGGAGAAACCGTATGGACCATGATGATATGAAGACGTGATCAGTCAAAAAGCGCTTTCACACCTTATGGTTTCAAAGTGTTTTATACTTGTCTGCATTCCCCCATACACTCACACACTTATGGCGCCAGAGCTGCCGCGCAAAGCGCTAACCGGGCCATCGCGAGCAATTTCGGGTTAAGCGTCTTGCCCAGAGACACTTCAGCAGGCGGACAGGAGGAACCGGGAATCAACCTTCCGATTGGAGGGACAGCCTGTCAGCCAACTAGGCAACGGCCTCCACAGATATGAACGTCTGTTCTAGACATCAACAGAATTTATGTAGCTACTCAGGCTTGCGACAAAGTCAGGAAAATAATTACAGGGGCCGTTAAAGTCTAATGACGAGTTGAAATCAACAAACAATTACATGACTTCTTTCGGGTGACAACAACGTGCCCGCAGTCACGCGATTGTGAATTGGTGAAAAAGTAGGATGCCGAATTTTATGCAGTTACTTTGGGTCAAAACCCCCGATGTAGAAACCATCGTGAACCACAGTGTGTGAATTCAGACTTGCTATGATGCTCTTCCTGGTTTACTCTGAAAAAACACTCATTTGCTAAATCTATTTTATCATATTCCGTAGCAACACTGCAAAGCACCGACCCTCTGCATTCTCCAGTGGCAGGTAACTTCCTGTCAGGTGTCTGTGGACCAAGGCGGACTTCCCACTGCAGATACCTCCCAAAACACCCTTAAACACACACACACACACACACACACACACACACACAAGGAGATTGTTACCCTAGGAGAAAAGAATGTGCAGACTGGTCTGTAAAAGAAGAGTCTTACTGCTTACCAGGTGAAGTTCTTGTACGGTCTGGCTGATGGTCCAGTCTCGGCTGCTTGTGCAGGCAGCTGCTTCAAAAAAATAACTGAGTTACTAAAAGCCGAGGGGGCATCATTTCGAAGATACAAGGAGTCTAAATATTTGAATGGGCTTGTTATATGCAGTAAACTGCGTATCCAAAATCTAGAGACGAAGCAATCGCAGTGACGAGTCTTGTGCCGCCTCCCGCCGAGACAGCAGACGAGCAGTTCCACAACCACGGCACGGCCTGTGCCTCGCATCGCCAATATTAATGAAATAACAGTAATTAGATGCCTGACCCAAGAAATTTGAAAGACGGACACTTGGTAACTTAAAAACAAAAGTCAGAGCCATACATTTTCAATAATGATACAAAAAGATGTACCATATGGTACAAAAAGCTATTTGCCTCCAGAGACGAAGGTTTCCCTCCGTTCCTCTCTGGATGTTTGACAGCTGGAGGTACATTTCTTTGATCTAGTTGATCTCCATAGCATTCAGTTGCAGGGGGTTCGGTTTCTTCAGCTAAATGCAAAAATGCGATTCACTGAGCATCAGACATCTCTCGTTCATCAAAACCTTCACACAGACGAAAAAGCAACGCAGTCTTCACATTCTGGGTAATCAGAAAGCGCCGCTGAATCCAAATGAAGGATCTTGTGACAGTTTGTTATGAGAAGTCAGTGGAATAAGACAGTATGCAGCATCACTGTGATTAAACAGAAACCTCGATGAGTCTGATGTTCACTTTGTCTGTTGTCTGTGCATCAGATTAAAACAGATCAGGAACGAAAAGTGAGCCGCGAATAAATGACTCATTCGGTCACAGAACACACGGAGTAGGTTAACGAGCATTTCTGCGAATTGCATCAGAGGAAACAAATGTAAACCACGAGTGCAGGACGTCAAACAGCACTGTGGCGTGATGATTTTTACCAACAAAATGGTTCTAAAGTCAGGGGGCATGTTGTGAAACTGACACATCTTACGTGGTTTGATAGATTTTTCTGGAGAAAACCTTGAATCGAGCTAGAGATGGTTTTCCGTTATAGTCGGAATGGCACTTGACAGATTTGACGTGACGTGTCTAGTTAAGCTGCTACGACACAACTGGAATAAATGTCTGGCTAAAAGGCTGAATATGTTTACGGACTAAAGCCTCGACAAAGCCAATGTTCCAAACATAATAACAGACATCAAGGTTAGCGCGTCGCTGTGTAGGACTTACAGCACAATACAAATGGGACTTTCAGTCCCTGCCCTTTGTAATGCTCTTCTCATTTAGAATTTTTTCAAACATTTTTAGATTTTCGACCAAGATCCAGAAGCACATCAGTGACCTGCTTTCTCATATAGCTTCAGTGATAAAATAACTGGAGTGCAACCAAATTCAGCCAACTGTAAATGCTACAAATCAGGGAATGGTGAAAAGGATCCCGGTTGTGCCCTGTTCTGTTTGTATTCCTTGTGCATTCGAAGCCTGAGTGCGATGTCATGGGCGTTATTGTCGCTGACGTCTCTGGTTCACATGGTGGCAGTCGAAGCGTCATCGTCACCCGCGCTCACTCCCTCATTCCAACCTCAAGCCCCCTTGACTCCCCAATATCCCCATCTTTGGGCAATCCCCGCGCCCGCTACTCCCCTGCATCGGCAGCGTCACGCCACAAACCAAATAGCATCTCTCGTGGCTTGCTGTTGCCACGGCAACTGCATTTTCCAGAAGCCTCCAGCCCGGGTCTCTATACAATAAATGGTCTCTCATGGATACAGCGATGTGTCTGAGAGGCAGGAGAGGGAGGGGGAGATGGTGCCTCCTTGTGCTAAATGAGATGCTGAAAATGGTGCACGCGTCTCACATTGTGACACTGCCGAGCAACGTTTCCCAGATGGAATTAGCATCGTTTAGCTGTCATCAGAATACTGGCACAACATGCACAAATTACAGGCTCGGTGTCAACTATGCCGCTCACCAACACTAAACGTATTGTAGACAAATGACTGGGCTTTATTTGAAGGCTCATCAACTCGATGCACAGAGCCGGAAGTAGCGGCAAAGGAAGCCCCCCCCCCCCCCCCCCCATGAACACAGCTCAGTGTATTCCACCCTTAATTATACATGTCTCGCTTACTCCTGACAAACCATCAGAGCTCGCTCTGATCTGACATCCTCTGTCACAGAGGGTATTCTTTAGATACATTAATAAAAGAACAAAGATGTGAAGATTCCTTTGTTTGAACGAAAACCTGAGACATCTTCATATTTCATGGGGTGTTTTCGCCGCTTTTGACAAGATATCCTATCGCTTTGCATGTCAAGAGTTTCAGAGAATCCACAAAACAGACATTCAAATAATTGAATAGATCAGTGGAGGGACAGACAAATTTTGACAAAAACCCTTGTAACTCTGTCTGCTGTTTACCCATTGAGATGCTTTAATGTCTGTTTTGATAAAGAGCTAGAAAGAGACACGCCGCTCACTCATTACCAGTTGCTGTCATGTGTATTTCAAGATTCGGCTATTTACAGCTTTTCTGAGCAGCTCCATTTGTGATTCATTTAGCTTGCATTAATTACTTCGATTATTAATATTCGATGACTCAGTATCTTGATAATATGTTGATACAGAATATGGACAGCTCTTCTGGTTTCCAAATAATTACATAGGACTTTAAATAACAACTATTTCCAGTGAGTTGTCAAATTCCTTTGAGTTGTTCAATTCGATTAAGTCGATCGGGAGTGAACGTTTCTGAATGACGCTAAAAAACAGAACTTTGACCATTTTAAAAGCGCCTCTCAGGCATCTGTTTCCAGCTGGACTTATGCTAATTTCCTCTTTTCTTTTCTTCTCTCTCTTTTGTATTCTCTGACCGATTCTGTTCATTTTATTCATTCATATATTTACCAGCTTTTAAGCTCCCTGGATATATTATGCGAGAAAGGTGTGACTTTTGAGGCTCCTCCCTTCTGTGATGGGTCACTATGTGGAAACCATTTATGTTTCATATAGCTTATACACACACACATATATCTATGTAGATTTTACACCCACCGTCATTATCTTTTTGCTGAACAGAAATACGATCATTTATTCTGAATGGGAAATACCATCATAAGCTATATTAAATTTGTTAAAAGAAGTCCAATGAAGTACACAAATGTTCTCAGATATTTTAAAAGGCCTGACCGACCTTATCAAGTTATCTGCTACAACATCCGTCAGGGACCTTCTTGCTGTGAGGAGGGAGGGTTTACGCCGACACCGCCATGTCACGCTATCTACCACTGTAGCTATAATAGCTAATGATAATATACAGTGACTAAAATATCCAAGCAAAGCAGCAAATATAATGAATGAAATTAGGCTCTTTGGATATGTTGGGGAGGGGTTGGGCTGCACACCTCCGGAGGCGGACAAAGTAAAAGGTAATAAATCCGGTGTAGAGGCATTAAAACAGCAACTCCTTTGCCAGTTAGACTCCACCAGGAGATGACTGATGGCTCATGTGAAACAGCTCCTGTCAAAAAAAATCAACGTCACCACCTTTCAGACAAACCGACGTGCCGGTAGGTGTATCGAAAATCTGGCCTCGGCGTTGACACAGAGTTGGGCTTTTCGCTTATGCCGCTTGCCGAGGGAGATTTCACGACATCGGGACATTTTGCTCTGTAGCAAGAGGACCTGCGACTCAAGGAGGTCCTTATTTATCATTAGCTTATTTTGGTGTGATTGTTGCCTTTTGCTTCAATCTCTCTTACGAATGTCTTCATCTGTGCATGTTTTTATTTCGCTCTAGCCACTCGACAAACTCCTCGGAACAAAGACACAAACACGCACGCACATAACGCACAAAGCCAAACTCCTGCTGTGAACTCCCAGCTGTTGGCCAGTGTGCTATAACGCAGCATTGGCACCAGGGAGCTGGCTGTGTAAATACTGCTTGGTGGCCAATCTAACAACATCTGACATTAGCTTAGACAAACACACACACACACACACACACACACACACACACACAGCCAGCAAAATTTCTAGGTCATTACAGATTTGCAGTGCATCCATGGGAAAGACGGGCTTCTTCCTCCCTTCTGTGGAGTACTGGGCATAAGTCAATTCATTTGACAAGCAGCTGCATTCGCATCGAAAGAAACAGAGAGAGCTAGATCACTGAGAAGAGTATAATTAAAGTCAAGGATGCCTTCGGTCAGTGTGGGGAGTTGTTGGATGGACTCACCTTCCTCCTCACTGGAGCCCCTCTCTACAGCTGGATATGGGGGCGGCGTGGTGTTGGGGGGCACAACTGTGTTTTTGGTAAAAATTCCACTTATGAACTTCAACATCTTGCTGTCCCGGGGAGCTCTCTGGATTGTCCCTCCTTGGCTGTCCTTGGCTTTCTTCTGATCCTCAGAGAGTGAATGTAGGTCACTGTTGTCCAGGGTACGACTTGTACCTTTCTTCTGAGGCCTCGTCATGTCGGAGCAAAGCGGTGCGGGCAAGGAAACTGAAACAGTCTTGAATCTATCCCCCTGGGGACTGTCCCTGTTCATTATTCCCGAAAATCCTCCGCTCACGGGAGCTCCGGGACGAATGAGTGTCCCCCTGCCATCGCTGTCGGCCCACGAAGCCCTGTACGGCCCCAGAGTTGTAGCTGCCATTAAGGGGGACTGGTCCCCCATGCGATTTTCCCTCCGGTCCAGAGTCTTTGCAGAGTGATACAGACCCGTGTTGGCCTCTCTAAGTTCCCTCCAGCATGCGGAGTTTGGCCCCGTGCGGGGTCTCATCAGTACCTCGGGGCGCTGGCTGGCCTGCGGTGGGACAGAAAAAGGGAGGCTGCAGCGTGAGCGGTTGTTGGGGTCGGCTCCATTCTCCCCCTTCAGGAAGAGCACGGGGGGCTCCATGTACAGCTCCGTCTTAGGACGCAGGGCGTCCGGACGAGGCCCGTCCCTGCGCACGGTTCCCTCGAAGCTCGTCCCGCTGTAGACTTTCACCATTTGCTTCACAGGCGCGTGCACAAAAGGAGCGTCTTTGCTTTTACCGTCCGTGACAATGTCCTTTTGGTGTCCAGAAGCGTCCCTCCACTCAAGCGCACCCCGGCTTTCGCCGTGGCCTCCATACCTGACCGCCACCTGTTCCACCTCTTCCACCCGTGTGCTCTCTTTATCGGCCACTTGTGCACACACACTTCCCTCATCCCTTTTGGGGGCAGTTATGACCTCCTCCTCGCTCAGGCTCCCTTCTCCCTCTGGAGGGGGAGGCGGGTCGCTCTCCTCCCGGATCCCAGCTACCTCCTCTGGCAAGGCCTCAACCTTCACCAGGGTGAGGGAGATGAGGTAGGTGGTGCGTCTCTGTGGGTTGCCTGCTTTGCTCATTTGGGCAGCAGTCCTCGGCACAGCTGCACCTGCTCTCTGACCTAGCCAGACTCGCAAGCCTCAGTCATGGCGACCATGACCAGACTAGGGCAGAGGAGAGAGGAAAGTCGTAAATGGAGATCAAACATGGACACCTGATCGCATCCCGTGTAGCCGATTCACCTGTTCAAAAAATAGTTTTGTTAAGAATCTTACGTCGTTCTTTGAATAATAGGCTGCGGGGGGGTTCCGGAAACATTTAAATGACTTACCTGACGGTGAAACAAGTGTCGATTGTTTCTCTACGTCTCCGACAGCCTTTCAATGATCCCTGATCCTGGTCTCTACGGGTGCTTCATTCATAAGCCGTACCTCTTTTGCTTTGTCTTCCATCTTAACCTCATCTGTCTTGTACGAATGTGACACGGTGCACGGATAGCTTTACGAAGGCGTCCCTTTTCAGCAGCCTTAAAAGTGAAGCCTTGGGTTTAAGCCTGAAATTACGCAACAGTCTATACATTCCTTGACTGGGACCGAAATGAATACTGACTGGATAAAGCCACCTTACTACGCTTCGGCTATTGGCTTCCGCTCACATCATACCTTCGTCATTTTCCGAAGAATATCCATTTCAAAATTGCTTGCACATCTTATTTGTGCACAAATGAAGACTGTGTCTTTCCCCCAGATAATCATGAATATCAAATGGCATATCAGACAGGGTGACAAAAAAAGAGGCGATTGGTCCAAGCACCAAAAAAGGCGGAATAAAAACATCCAGATGAAAACCATTCACTTGTCACGAAGCGTCTTGCGGCCGGAGCCTCCATTTGACAATGTCATGCATGAAATTATGCATTCACAGAGTGGGGGGGGGGGGGGGGCTGCAAAACATCTGTTGTTACGTCTCCAGTAGATAGAAAAAAAATCCTCCAAAGAGCTGAATTTCAAGGCTTCCTTTTGCCTGGTTCCCTGCTCAGGAGAACAGCTCCTCTCGGTCACCGCATCCTCTCCTCCGAGTGCCTCATCCAATTAGCAAGTCAATAAAATGTGTCTGTGAGGCAGAGGAAGCCCAACAGCTCAACGCTGCCCCTCCTCCTTTTTCTTCCCCTCCCTGCCTCCTTCGCCTCGCAGCTCCACAGTTAGCCCGCCGTTAGCCTGCTGGAAAAGCTGCTCCACGCCGGATCCTGTTCCGGCAAGGCGCTGGGATGGAGAAGCTCTCGGTGAGGTGGCGGCAGTCCTGGCCCACCTTCTGCAGATTTCTTTTTTTTTATCTGTGCCGACACTACAGAAGAGACGGGAGGGAGGAGGGTGAGAAAATAAAAAATCCCAGCCTCTGCTCCTTCCTTCCGCTGCATCTGCTGTCTCCTTCCTCTCCCTCTCTTTCTCTCTCTCCCTTCTTTCTCCGTTCCAAAGCAATTTACGAGCATCTTCTGCTCTCACAGTCGATCATGAAAGTGATGATGCACAGGGGCAGAGAAATCAAGATTTCTATGGATGATCGTGATTAAAAAATCCAAGTGACAGAAGAGAGTTATGACATCAAAATTAGGACCGTCATAAATGCATGAATATTTTCTCCGTTGAATGGAGGTAGATGGTCCCCAGCCATTTATAGCACAATCTCCCCTCCTCGCCAGTTGCATAATGAATCCTTAAAATACAAAACTGCACACAAAGACTGATTCTAAAAGATCACTGCGTTAAGCGGTATAACTGCTCTTGTTACAACTGCGTTATCCATCATTTAAGGGTCTGCGTTACTGGGTTCGGTATGCAAATTACAGTGTCTTAACGGGCTGTAGATCTCACTTGAAATAAAGATCATTTATTATCTTCTGGCTGGGGATTTGATCTATTCTGTGACTCTTGTCACTTACATTTGTCTATTTGTTTCTCACATCAACTCAAGAAATTGAAAAAATAATCAACTCCATTTCTATGATCGCGCAACTTGCGCTGATGACAGTAAAACCCCTGTGTGATACCAGCGTATCAATAACAGCAGCTAAAAACCTTGCTTGGCATAAGGAGCAGTCAGCACAACTTGGAAAGTGTGCACAGGAGAATGTGTTTGTGGTGCTGACTATGTCATAATAAATCAATACTGTTTATAAATGATTTACTTCCATGCATCTTTATAATTGCAATATGACCGGGTCTTTAAAACCTTTTTTTTTTTAATTTGTGCCGCGATACAACAATTTTCCGTCAAAAAGTGGACTCTTGTGTGACAGTTTCTATGCCTAAGTTAGTGTGTGGTTGTGTAAGAGTTAGCATATTAATTGTGCAGATATTTGCAGTGTTCCAAATATTGTGCAGATATTTGCAATATCCCAGTTACTTGCCATATTCCTGGGTTACATCTGACACGCAACCATTTTCAGGAGAGGTTGTCGAATATGTAAATGTATTGTCAAGCCCGAAATTATTCATACCCCTGGGGTATATGTATAACTTGGGGCTTGACCGTAAGTCAGCTGTGCACATGAATAGTTTTGGGCAAAGGTCCGCTTGTCCACTTGAATCATCACGAACTATGATGGCAAAATTGCAATCACTCTTAACGGGAAACACATGGATTTTATATCCATAAATAACACATACTGTGGGTTAAATGTGATTAAAAGTGTATTTTAATAGATGTTTTTTGTTGGCAGTGCTGTTGATTTCACATGGTTTCAGCAAAAGACAAGAAATGTTAAACATGTAAGTCCTTTAGTCCTCCACCAGAGACAATGATGATATTCTGCAACAGAACTTGATGATAATACCTATATATCATCACACGTATCTTTCCTTATGTTGCACGGATTGAATACACTTATGTCGTAATAACTACCGTAAAGACTCGTTTCTGGCACAGACATGGGACGTCATCACTTCCTTTTGCATGATAAATATGAACACAAATACAAGTGACTGACAAACTACTGGCAGCACCGGCCCTCTGGCGTGTCGCTTAAATCAGACGTGCGCGCTTCCCCTCAACACCGTACGAAAAGTAACAAGGTCTACGTTTGAAGGAGAAGCCGGGCGCTGCAGAACAACTCCTGCCGACAAGACTGACACGGAAAGCAAACATCAAAATACTGGTACTGTCCTTGATCCGTGACATGTTAATATCATTAAGTGTGACATTTATATGTTTGAAAGGAATGTCAGCAATCCGAGAGCTTGCTCCTCTTCATATTTTAAATTCCACATCACTGACTCCTTTATCCTTTTTTTGAATTTTTTTGATTCCTTTTTTTCTTTTAGGCAGGAGTAATGAAATATATCCCACAGCACAAGCCAGACATCTTGAAAGGCAAAAACAGAAATTAAAATGTTTTCTGGTAGGGGCTAGGTCTAAACTTAGATGTCATTAACTCCTGCTGCATCTTAAGTGGCGTTGTTTCAGCTTTTTGTCTGAGTCAATGTCTCCTCGTCTTGGAAATATGCGTGGTCTAGTGCGTTCAGGGCAGATATTCTTTTGAAGGGGTCAAATGTTAGCATTTTCTGTGGAGAAAGAAAGAGAACAACCGGACATTAGAGTGACGACTCAGACTAATCTCAAGTCCAGCTATAGGCTAAAGGGATCATCACTTTCTACTCCTGAAATCTGCCATTGGAAAATTTGCAATTTGCCATCTGTGCTTTCCACACCTAACCAGTTGCCAAGCAACCGGTGGAAATTCTGCAAAATTACTGATGAAAATATTGAACTTTTCCTTAATAAATGGAACTCATGGGGAAAAAAATGACCCCAAAAGTGATAAGTATGTTGGAAACTTTCAAATACTGGTTTCAAATATTTCTCTCTCATAGCACGCAAACGTAACCCTAATCAGCGCCATTCTCTCCTAAGCAAATGCTTTCATAATAACTTTTACAGGACAGTTTGTTTCTCAAAGTTTCAACAGAAGGAGAGACCAGTCATATTGCCTGGACCTCTTGACTGAACAGCAGCTTCAGTCTAAAGGCCGCTTATCTGTTAATTTCTCAATTTTGACATTTCAACTGGCCAAGATGGAGGGGGGAAAAGACTGGAGAGAACAGGCCGCCGCATTAATTTCAAATTTCCCGTCAAAAATCTTACCAGCAGTAGTTGAGCCCCCTGCTCATTTATCTCTGGAACAAAGTCCGTCACCGGGCGGGATAAGAGCGGGGGGAAATTTCTTCTCGAAAGCGACACATCAGTTGGCCACTCGTCCTCCGGTGGCAAACCAAGAACTCTGAAAATGGTTAAAAAATAAAATCATTCAGTGAGTGGAGTTTAGTTATCGGCAGGCACGTCTGCTCGAGTTGACACAACGGGATATTTATTACTTACTCAAATATTTTTGCAAGCTGGTCCACCTCGGACTCTCCGCAGAACAGGGGTCTTAAACATGTAAACATGTGTCATTAACGTTTTCTTTAAGTGCAGGAACCAAACAGCAGCTGATGGTAAGGCTTGATTACAAGTATCTCAAGTAACAAATAAGTTCAGAACAATTGGAGAGGCATTTTTGAGTCGCATTTATTCTGTTCCAGTACCTTATCAACAATCGAGTGGGCGGCTTGACTATGTGCAGTGCGTCATTCTAACCACCAGATGAAGCCAGTGCGCCCACAGCTGGACGGGCAGTGTTCAGTTTACATATGACGCGACCCTTTTATCCAAACGTTCACGTAACAAGTCGTCCGGCTTTTGTACACTCCTGATACTAGCCAGGTTTCTTACAACTACTATTACAGCGGTCAATTTGTTGGGTCTCTACTCTTAAAATTAGACAGAAAATACTCTCAAGGTATGTGTTTACCTCTCAAAGTAGCTACTTCATTTAATGAAAAAAAAACACTGTTACACACTTTCCCAAATTCCTAGTAAGATAATTTGATCGCAAATGGGAATGCAGTTTGCGTATCGTCTGTTCTCTTTACATCCGGGTGACTCTTCACGGCCATCGGAAGATCCCGACCTGCGGGTGTCACAGCTGTGAGTCATGAGATCATGACATCATCAAGTAAAACCTGGCGGCGGCCTTAACCGGCAATACTTTTCTCCTCTGCAGAAATAATCCACAGAATATACAGGGTATCTGACGGTCTTTTATGTGGCTGTTTGCAAATAATTGATCATTCTGGTCAAAAAATGATATTTTTAATCAAACAAACAAGCAAAATAGCAAGTACTGAAATGTGTTTAGGTGACGTGGTTAATGCGGAGGCTCCGTTACAAGCAAAAAAAAAAAACTCAAATTCTCATAACTTTCAGATGAGCACCTCAATCAGCCATGTCAACGCAACAAAGAAGCAGCCGACGATGCTGTTTCTGATAATCAATCCGCTGACTCACTTGCGTCGGAACATCTCGGCAAAGATGCAACCGGTGCTCCAGATGTCCACGGGTGTGGCGTAACTGGACTGCAGCAAAACCTCCGGGGGTCGATACCAGAGGGTCACCACCTGCAAGACACAGGTGAGTGAGGTTGAGGACTGGCTACACGATTTATTACTTACCTATTATACACTTTATATTGACACGGGGGTGGGGGGGGTGGGGGGACGTCTAAATTAGCCAAGCCACAAACCAGAGCTCCCAGTAAATCAGTATGTTCACAGTTCTGATCCTCACCGATGGTCAAGAGCTTCTCGTGACCAAAACCTCCAGCTTTAAAGGGCTTGAGCAGGCCCTGCAGGTGAACCAAAAACCCTCCAGGGCAGAGGTCCCCAACCTTTTTATCACCGCTGACCGGTCAACGCTTGACAATTTTACTGGGGGAGGGGGGGTACATGTAGATTGTTTATGTTGCGACTATAATAATAAAAAACGTGGATCCACCTTTTCCCCTTCGAAAAAGAAACTTCTCGTCTGACGTCTGTTTATTACTCATTTTGCTAGCTTGTGGGTTACATTTTTGCCGCTCAAGTGATCGTGATGTAAGTGAGAGATTCTGGTCATTTTTCAAAATAAAGATTGTTCAGACCCAAGATAATTAATCCAACGGAAATAATTGATTATTTCTTGTGCGGCCCGGTACCAATTGATCCACGGAGCGGTACCGGTCCGCGGCCCGGGGGTTGAGGACCACTGCTCTAGAGGGATCGTGCAGCCGGCCGTCACAGGTCCCCCCCACCCGGAAGACCTGGAGAGCGCCGCCGTCTCGTTTGACTTACTCGGCCTCCGTCTGGCCCGGCCCCAGATGCGCAGCTCGGCAAAGGCTTGTAAAATGTCGAGCCGCTGATCTGCATCACAATCTGTCATTTTGTGAGATCGTTTTTTGTTTTCTGGTCAATGTTGCTGTGATTGTTTTTCATCATTTGGTCGATCTGAGGTTTTGTATCTTTACTTCAGGATGTGATAGATAGTCTTCATTAAAATAGCGCTTTCATCACCCCATGGTATTAAAGAACTTTACAATGGATTACATTCACACAAGTGGAGGATCGGCGCCTTACCAAAGGAACTCTGGCAGGCAAACAGCGGGTGTCAGGAATCGAACCACCAACCTTTCGAGTGGAGGGACACCCAAGAGAACCGCAGCTGCCCCTTCATTACCATGCGCTGGCATAGGTTATTAGTGCAAAGGTTTTTGGAACACAACATTATTATTTTTATGAGACTTCTTAACCGTTTCAGCCATTAGATGTTTTGGACATAGCTATTATGTACATGCTTTATGTACAAACGGCACATACTATATGTATAACGCATCAACTCTGTGCTGTCAGAAATGTTGGCCCTTCTAAATAAAATCAATTATTACTGAGTCACAACCCCATGTAGTTTTTTCCCTCTTGTTTATCTATTCAGCTGTCAGATGAAATGGCAAATGCCCTATTATTCTAACTGTCATCAGTTTGAATCTGATCCGAGCAGCAGGAAGGTTGACTGCGGTGTCAGCTGAGTCTGTCAGTGCACTTCCACTCTCAGCCAGCCAAAGTGCCGTGGTGCCTTTAGCAGCCTCCCAGACACACCAGGCTCCGCTTTTTATGAAATATGCAGCGAGTAAATTTATGACACAGGCCATGTTGATCTGAGTGGAGCTGATCCGGCAGGCAGAACGGCAAACAATCTAAACAATCTAAACAAAAAGGCAGCGTAGCACGAGACACCACTGACAGCGATCTGTGAATGTTAACAGCGTCTTAATTCCATGCATGATCTTCATCACATAAAATGGCAAGAAATATCAAATCAATACACAACCGACACACTCTCTCCTGGTCCGGCTGACTTTCAAAATATTCATACATCCTGGTTTTGACAGAATGATTTGGCGACTTTTAGTCCAGCAGATGTCACTGTGCTGAGTTTGAGACCCCACTGACATAATGAGTGATTCTACATTATATGGCCAAAGTATTGGCTCACCCATCCAAGTAATGGGAATCAGGTGTTCCAATCACTTCCATGGCTACAGGTGGATAAAATCAAGCACCTAGGCATGCGTGCTGTTTTTTTGTGAAAGAATGGCTCGCTCTCAGGAGCTCAGAGAATTCCACTGTGGGACTGTGATAGGATGCCACCTGAGCAACAAATCCACTAAATATTCCACGGTCAACTGAATTCTAAGAGTATGAAAGTGTTTGGGAACAACAGCAACTCAGCCAGGAAGTGGTAGGCCACGTCGACTGACGGAGCGGGGCCAGCGGACGCTGGGGCGCATAGTGCCAAGAGGTCGCCAACTTTCTGCAGAGTCAATGGCTACAGACCTCCAAACTTCATGTGGCCTTCAGATGAGCTGAAGAACAGTGTGCAGAGAGCTGCATTTAAACCACACATCACCAAGCGCATCCAAGTGACCATAAGCAAGCATTGCCTTTTGGGAAAAGCTCCTTCTTTAGCGGGACAGACTGATGCAGAGCCCACATTTCTGTCGAGGCCCCGCCGATCCACCTGTCGATCTACCGGTCCATGGTTCCGTCACTCGTGAACTAGATCCCAACATACTTGAACTCCTCCCATTCAGGCAGGAGCTCATCGCCAAGGGAGAGCGGGCGCTCCAACTTTTACCGGCCGGGGACCACGACGTCAGATTTGGAGGTGCTGATTCTCATCCAAGCCACTACAAATTCAGCTGCGACATGTACAAATGAGAGCCGCAGCTCATTCCCACCTCTAGACAATTAAGGCTCTTCAACGAACTTGCTGACTATTTTGAAACTGTAGAACCCGCTTCGGCATGGGGAGAACATGCAAGCTTCATGGGGAAGCCGGTTGGATGTTAGAACCTGAAAACGTTCATACTGTCGGGAGAGAATGCTGACCACAGAACCTCAGTGCCAAAAACTCAAACGCATTCTTTAGCATAAGATCGCAACATTATTTGTTTCCATTCAAACAGGCATTTGGGTCTTCAGATATCTATTTGGATCCTACAGATCAGCCACATTAAAGTGATTGTTCTCAGGAGCTCTTTTTGCATGAAATATTTTGAAATTAAAATAACCACGTTCCATCACTCTGACCAATAATATCTATTGGTCCAGGGCATATTTTTCACATTTGACCTGAGATGACACTTTTTGTTCTAGAAAGCCTTCTTGGAACCACCTGCACAAAGAACTTCCACTTCCGGAGAACAGCATGGCTGGATTTTATTGTGAGCAACGGGTGAGATAAGCCTTGGTCATATTTGAATGTGAGACTGAGAAACTGCCCAAAGGGATGACTGTGCATGAAAATGGTTGACATCCGGCAAAGATCTCGATCGCGGTGCCAAAATGTGCTTTGATGTGACATTTGCTGCGGTCCGAGGGAATGTGGAAAGTGTCTGGCTCTGTTAAAGGGAGGAGTGGCTGGCAGTTGGTGAAACCCTGACAGGTTAGCCTCACAAAGTCAGTTTCCATGGTTACAGACCACGAGATTTGCTGCGTCGCTGATACACAGTATTCATCAACAGAACTCCCTGCTCTCTGTGCGGGGAAACCCCGGCCGGGGGACGGACGCCACCGCCGAACGACGACAGCTCGGAGACCCTACAACCCTGATACCGGTCCGAGTTGGAAAGTTCGACCGTTAGTTAATACTTTATCTTTAGTGATGTGGTAATATTTCTTCAGCCGGATGTTGATCTTTACAATTCTAATTACCGTTATCAAGTATCATGAATATTTTAATGATAACAATGGGCTGATTTGTCCGTGGACGTTCTCAGTCATCTAAATCATAGTCAATTCTTGTCAAAAGCTTCTTCTCGTAGCAACTGGACTTGATTTGAAGACAATCAAGTCCACTTGCTACGAGAAGAAGCAACAAGAAAAATAAGCAGATTTAGATTTACAGCTTGATAGAGAATGTGGGGGGGGGGGTGTTATTTAACATGGCTTAAGTCATACCACAGCGTAGTGTTTCTCAACCACTGTGCACACGAGGGGGCCGTGAAAGCTCATCGGGTGTGCCATGTGAAATTATTCAATGTCATTTAGCTGGTCTAAAATATTTTTGTAAACGAATCAATTGTTACCTGTGAATAATTAGCTATTGTGAGTGTGTATGCTGCAAACAGGCAGTGAGAGGTAGAGTAATTTCACAGTGGGCGGCAGCAGGTTGCTAATAACCTTATTACTTAAGACGATAGAATCAGTGATACAAGTGAGAGATGGCGGTGACCGTGATGGAAAGGTTTTTGAAAAGGAAAAATAACAAACTTCGTCCTGGGCCCTGAACAAAATTCTGACCAACAGAGGAAGTTCGAGTAAGAGAATTAATCTCGTTTACTTTAATTAGAGGATAAGAAGGCTCTACAGTGCTTGGTGTTCAGCAAAAACCTGTCCGACGGTGCCGTGGTACCGAGCATGCTCAGACACCATCTGAAAACCCAGCACCTGTCACCTCAAAGCAAGGATGTGGACTAATATGTTTGCCTGTGTGAACCCGTGGAGAAAACTTTGGGCGATCATGAGAAAATACTCAACGGTGAATGACGGAGCACTTAAAGCGAGCTACCAAGTTGCTGAACTTGTAGCCAAATCAAAAAAGCCACACACTGTAGCAGAGACATTGATACAACCTGTCTGCAAAGCCATTGAAAACGGGACGCTCGACCCTGACCCAGTTAAAGAGAGCAAAAGTCCCACTCTCGGATAACACATTTGCCAGAGGCAAATGGCAAATGTATTTGCCATTTCTGAAGACATCGAACGTCTTGAAAATGATATGAGTCAGCGGGAAATTTGAGTTGATGGATGTTGGTGGACATGCACAGCTCTTGGCCAACGTGTGATTTGTGGATTGAGACGCCATCAGAGAAAACTTCCTATTTTGCAAGGCTTTGCCAGATAACCCAACAGGTGAAGACTTTTTTCCAATCACATCAGAATATCTTGTACAAGGAAGACTTAAGTGACACCCTTGCACAAGCGTCCGCACTGTTGGAGCAGCAGGCATGGTTGGGCATGCCGAAGGCTTTGTTAGCGGAGTGAAGGGGAGAAACCCTGATCTTACTGTTATGTACCGCTTTTTGCACCGTGAGGCACTCGTTGACAAGACTTGACCAGGGGACAGAGCTCCTGTGCTGATGATGATGTGCGCATGGTCAACACTGTCAAGCAGAGACTTGTGAAGTCGGGTATTTGCAACTTTTTGTGAGGAAATGGGTGTCAAAGCATGGAGCCTCAGTCCTACGCACAGAGGTCGGTTGGTTGTCGTGCAGGAGAGTGCGGGCGCTTGTGCTCGACCTGCTCGAAAAACTGAAAGGTTTTCTGACTAATGAGAGGTCGGATAACGCAAAGCTGCTTGCAAGTGATGAGTGGTCTGCAAGGCTAGCGTACCTGGCGGATATCTTTCAGCATCCGAATGAACTGAACACATGTATGCAAGGCTCGAAATGTAGAGCTGCTCACAAGTACATATAAAAAAATAAAACCGATTCAGAACAACACGTGAAAAGTGCGAACCTTGACATGTTCTCACTCACTCAGAAACGGCATGATGTCAGCACTGCTGCGCTCTGTGACAGAATAGGTAAAACTACCGTGACTGAGTTCGAGAACCATATAGCTCGGCAGCAGTTACTGGTAAGGACATGCAGGAGCAGGAGGAGCTCGAGGAACCCAGACAAGATCACGGTTCAAAGCCAAGCCTTGGTGATCTACCTTTGGACAGCTTTTGGTCAACAGCTATTTCGATGCTCCTCCCGTTTTCCACCACATACCTATGTGAGCTGAGCTTCTCGAGCCTGACTGCTATGTAGACTAAAAACAGAGAGAGACTGAGAGTAATTGAAGAAGAACTTTATGAGTGTCTTTCTTCAGTTCCTGCCATGGTATCCGTCTGAACAGGCCCAGGTTTCACGCTGAGTGAAAAGAAATAAATTAAAAGACTATGTTATCATTACTGTGTGAGGCTCGAGTCATTTCATAACATCTTTGGTTGGTGGTGTGCCGCAGGATTTTTTGAATGGAAAAAATGCGCTGCGGCTCAGACAAGGTTCAAAAGCACTGCCATAGCGAGGTCTCCAGGACGCACTATTTTAGTCAGGTCTCGTTCCGATTCTGAAAATCCAAGCCCTTTTTAGACAAAGGTCGCTAAACTGACCCTACCATTGTTCTACTTTCCTTGTTTACACGGAACCCAAACAGCCCTCATGTAACCCTTCCGCAGCGTGTGACTATTTGCAGGGTTCCGGTGCTCTGTAATGGATTGGGATTTACAAACACAAGTGCGAACGAAGAACCTTTTCTGATGTTCTGCAGCACTTTACAAAGAAGTTGAGGCCAAAAGACTGTATTCCTCTTTACCTTTACAAAGAGAGCGAGATGGAACAAAGCAATACGATATTCCTGACTCAAACGACACTGTGTAAAAGTGCTCAGGAATTTCCTTCACCTCAGATACTTTCTAGCTGCGTGGAAAAGAGACTTTGGACTGATGGAGTGATCTACTGAGTAAAATCCTTCAAAAAAAGGTCATACGGAAACAAAAGAAAAAACAGGGTGTGCTTTGGTGAACCCTCTCAATCCAAAAATGCAGCCGATTCTTACCACAGGGGTGAGGGCCATGTGGCAGCTGTGGATCCGGGCCAGTCCAAAATCGGCCAGCTTTACCTGACCCTGGCTGGTCACCAGAATGTTCTCTGGTTTCAGGTCTCTGTGCATTACACGGTTAGAGTGCAGGAATGCAAGCCCACACAGCAGCTGACTCATCAAGTCCTGCCAAAACAGGAAGACACATTTTAACAGAAACTAGACAGTGCAGTAGGTTATGACTGCGGCCCTTTTTTTTCCCTCCTTGACACTGATGTAATGAGGAGTATTTAGGTATGGTTGAAGTCGGTCCTCACTTTGATTCGGCCAGGAGACAGCCCGGGAGCCGGGGTTCTCTCTAGGTATGTCTTGAGGTCTTGGTCCACATGTTCAAACACCAGAGTGACTTTGGTCTCCTGGCCCGACCTCTGGGTGGCACACACATCCATGAGCCTGCGCATATGCAGGAATATCCTATGAGGACGCTTCACATCGGACTGTGCGTGACACGCGTGTGTGACGGCGGCCTTACCTGACCACGTTGGGGTGGTCAAACTGCTCCAGCCTTTTCAACAGGGCCACCTCTCGGACTGTGGAGATGGGGAGGCCGTTCTGGTCTGTTTGGACGCGCACGCTCTTCAGGGCCACAAACTTTCCACTTTCTATGTCACGGGCCTTGTAAACGGTCCCGTAAGCACCTCCTCCGATCTCTGCCACTGGCTCATACTGGATACTGGTGCAGTGGGCCATGGCCAGTTTCATACAAACTGAAATGACAGATATGAGATACAAAACATGGAAACGCTGACCATCGATAAGTGACGTGATGAAACGTGGCACTATATTCCTGTGCGTATTAGCCTTAATATTAGCCATCTGCCGGGTTCTGTATAAGAGTAACACTGGAAAATCAACTTTCAGAGAGTCATTCCACCACGGTCCGTTTCAAGCATGGGAACGTTTCCTTTCTCGTAGGAGCTTGATAATGGACAGTGAGCAGGAGAAGCCAGAGAAGCCATGTCCCTGTTCTAAGCGAACCGCTAAAATATCAAGAGTTGAGCTGTGATTCCTTCCCTTCAGGAGGGGATTCCTCGGTTACATAAGACGGCAAACACCCCAAGGCATAGCTATCTCTTCTATCGTCTGTCTGCTTACAAGACAAAGTTTGATGCTCTTCTCCATTAAATATATTTTGAAATTCCAAATGATGGCACCAGACAAAAATGTACCAAACTGGAGTTCATCAAGTTGTTTCTCAGAGAAACGTGAATTTTTCCTGAACCCCAGTAGCACTGCCCTGATAGGTGTTGAAATGTTTCACTCAGGGGCCGGAGCTAGACTTGTGATCCACAGTGCTACACCACTTCAGCTGCTAAATATAGTAAAGCTCCAACATTTACAGTACAGCGGTGTTCTCATTTACAGAATGAACTTGGTTGGGCTCATGCCGAGGCAGAGAGAAGCCGGGGAATCTTCATCGGTGAAGACGAAGACCTCCCCGGTCTGAGACTACATTAAGCTAACCCGGGTTGCCTCTCTGTTCCCGAGTCTTTTGAAATGACGGTTAAAAGAGCGCTCTTCCAAAATTCTTGAGCTTCAACCTCAATACAGGAACTGAATGGGAATTTAAAAAAGAGCAAAACTATTTTTAGTCAAACTGCTTCCAGTTTGTGGCAGAAGTAACTATTCCACTACTTCCAAGTTTTAACAGACGACACTTTCATGTTCAGACTTTATGGAGGCTGGGGGAGGAAAGCTTCAGAATGAGGGCTTTTTCCCCCTGAAACAGCCAGCCTCAGCAACAACACCCTGTGTTTTAGCCAGCCAGTTCTGTCCATGCAAACCCTTCAGCTGTCCAGAGAGGTGCTGTGGAGCAGACTGGCGAGGCCTAATGCTCGCACTATTAGACAGCTAATGCTCGGAGGGGAAAAAAAAAAACCCGACTCAAATATTGATGAACGTAGACAGCAGCAGCGCGAGTGCACAGGGCAGCATATCTGCGGGTTGGAAAACCAAACCTCGGCACTCTGAACGGTGCTAAGAGGTTGTGGAAGACTGCGCAGATGGTCTGTGGATTTGTTAATGCCAACTTTCATGTCGGTATTGGCTCGTCGCTGTGCTCTCACATGAAAAACTTTGCCATAAGAGATGTTATTTGTGCCCATGCATTGACTGGTTTATTTCAAATGTTCTGTTACACAAACAACGTGGTCGCAAAACATTAGTGCGGCCATTTTTCTGTAACAACTTCAAAGCTACTAAAATATGAGCCGATGATGATCCGATATATCACTACAGAGTGGCTGCCAGGAGCGCAAGGGCTTGCACTCTCGCCTTAAAGCAACAGGATCCCACAGTCCGGGCTGGCCGAGGTAGTTATGTCCTGCACACTAAGAAGGTTTTCTGCAGGTTCCCTCTCTTCCTCCCACAGTCCAAACACATCAATAATAATAATAATTGGAGACTATAAATTGACTCTAGGTGCAAAAGCGACCGTGAAAGCTTGCATGTGTCGATATGCGGCCCCGATTGGCAGATCATTGGTCCAGGTTGTGCCCCGCCTCCTGCTCAATGTCTCCCTTCCCCCTTGAGAAGAGCAATCATAGCGGACACATAATTGTGAGTGAATAAATGACTATCCCTATTCTTGGTCACTTTGCATCATGAGTAGCATCATCAGAAGTTTTCCTTTTGAAACTTCCAGGGCATTTTGGACGGCGCTAACAGCAAACAACCCATCTTAGAACGGCAACAAAGCATCTCGGGAAATAACAGGCACAGTTTAAAGGCCTCCCGTGTAGCTGCGGGATGTCCAAGTCAAGACTTTTGTTCTGTTTTTTGGGTTTAACTCATTTCGTATATGAAAGCCGCCGAACTGGAACACTAAAGTGTTATCGGACGAGGTGGAAATGCATCGAGAGATCGCATTTCTCTTTGCTCTGCACCGGAACTGTTTTGCCTCCACCGAGCCAAGGTCCGCTCCAGTGTGGTCAATACTACTCAGGCTACAACCACATCCACCGAATGTTTTACAATCTGTGAGTGCCTGACTAAGCACCTGAACTCCTGTGAGAAGTCAAGTGACTCACTGAAGTGAGTGAACACCGCGTTTTTAGCGACTTCTCATGGCGCGATCGCGTGATGGCATGAGAAGGGGGCAGCTCTACCTGCGCAGGAAGTCCCTGCCGGCCACACAACCCACACTTTTTGGCCGGGGAGGTTTTTTTTGCCCTGACTCTTCACATGAACCCGGCGCCGTCCTTTCGGGCACATTTTCTTCTGGCTTCTAAAAGTGTACGGGCTGTAAAACAGATAAACCCAAACGTCGTGAGACAAAAAGATGGTTCACATTTCTACTCGGTTTATAGGAAACACATCTACTGGATGATGTGACACGACGAAATGTCCTCCGACTGCAACCTTCTCTATCATATCTGATATTGTGGGGACCTAAATCTGCTGTGGTTACCTGCTGTTTAACAAGTGTTTTGGGGTTTCACAACTTCCTGTGCGACTCACAGTCCCTTCTACCTTTCCAGTCCAGAGCATGCCTCTGCCTGAGGTCCTGCTATTGGCTATATTGAGCTTCTATCTTCAGCAGTCTTAATCTTAAAAGTTTACCAAAATGACAAATAAATAAACAACCCCGTATAGTATATTGTATATATATTGTAGTAACAATACAGTATTGTATAACCCAGCTCTACTGAGCAGCTTCCGCCTCTCTAATTCCAACAAACTGTCGCCATTACGGGAAAAAAGATGCAAATTCTGAGCTGCATTGTCTTCAGCTGCGTGCAAAAGGACTTGTCAAAGACAGACAGATAAGTAGGAGGACCTGTTAAAATGGTTTCTGCAGAGAAGTTGTGATAAAAGATGCAACGGTAAGTTGCAGCAAAAACACTCGACCGCCACCCTAATAATCCAATAAGAAACTTACTCTCTTTTGCACGCCGCTCATCTTTTTTTGTAGGCGACACCGCAGGATCTAGCCTGCGGAACGCAAATCAAGCCTTTCGCTGAAAGCCTCGCCACTGACTTTTTCTGCAGAGTGGTTTCACCAGCTTATAGGGAAAACCAGGTTACGTAGGGTGAAAACTGCAGGCGACACATATAAAGATGATCCTCTTCAACTAGTGGTGGTTTTACTACCTTTTGAATCACTCTGGTGACCAATGACTGCTGCGAGCCAAAAATTCAGGCGGCACGAAGGACCCCGTTCTGACAAGGGGGCTTTCTTTTCGGGCGTGCTTTTGGGACTGCGTGTTCTTCCCGTGTCTGCGTGGGTTTCCGACGGGTTCTACAGGTTCCTCCCACGGTCCAAAAACATGCACCAGGTTAATTGGAAAAAATTGGGGAAAGTGGCCAGATGTGCGAATGGGTTAGGGTTAACCCTAACCCCGATTGGCGACCAGTCCAAGGTGAACCCCACCTCTCGCCCCACGGCCCCCCGATAGGCTCCGGCATCCCCCGCGACCCTGAGTAGGACAAGCGGTACGCAATGGACGGACGGACGGAGCCAAAAATTCACAAGCTAGTTCAACATCTTGGTCGACTTACATGTCCGGACGGACGCCTCGCTTTCATTCTCATCAGGCGAGGAAACTCGCCGGGGAGAACCTTCCTGCACACGGCCGTGGGTCTGCAAACAATGCAGTGTATCATCCCACAGAGTTAGAATCCTGTTATTCACCTCAGGACCGAACTGACGACAAAACACGCGTCCCGCTTTATTGGGTAAAAGTCCAATGACGCCAAAGTATGAGACAACAGTCCTGCAATAATATGTTACCACTGTATCGAGGAGTATCAAGTACGGATCTTATTATCTCTGTTCTGTGAGGTGCTTGGAAGGTTTTATGACATTTTAAAATCTAACTCTCAAGGCAGGAATTTGCACCCCTTCAAATTTATGAGGGCGATCCCTCTCTTTTCTTCTTGACCGCCGAATTCAACCAGAGATATACTAACAACCAACAGCTCCTTGGCCCTTTTCATTATCAAGAGTATAAACAACACAAAAACAGTCGGTGTTTCAAAGATTCCAGCACTTAATAGCAGAGATATTACAATTAGCATTGAAGAAAAGCTATTGGGTCCCTACGGTTGGGTGATCTCGAGCCCTGCCGCTGAGGGCCGTTCGTAAACCAGGTCGGGATGGCACGAAACCTACGGGACAATATTTTGGAGAAACAGGACACTGAGACGCCTGGGCGGCACGGCGGCGCAGCGGTTAGCATCCACCTCGCAGCGCACAGGACCCTGGCTGGATTCTGACAAAGGGACCTTCCTGTGTGCACGTTCTCCTCGTGTCTTCGTGGGGTTCCTCCGGTTTCGCCCCACGGTCCGAAAACATGCAGCAGGTTCATTGGAAGAAAAAGGGGAAAAATTGCCTCGAATAAGTGAGTGAACGACTTGTATGTCTGTTTATGTGGCCAGTCCAGGGCGAACCCCGGCTCTCGCCCCACCACCGCTGGGATGGCCTGCAGCATCCCCCCACCAGAGTGCAGGGCAAGCAGCAGATGATGGATGGATGGATGGATGGATGGATGGATGGATGGATGGATGGATGGATGGATGGATGGATGGATGGATGGCACTGAGACACCCATTTTAAGTATCAAGAATAAGCTTTCCCTTTGGCCAGCAAGGTGACACGCTGCATTTACCCATAAAACATTGGGAGGCTGGAGGACTCAACAGATCTTCTCAGCTTCTCACTAATGGCACTCAAACATTTCTTTTCTTTCTATAAAATTACAGCTAGGTTGCCTCCTACCATAAGAGGAAAAAAACAGTCACGCGTGACCTTGCAGGTGACGGGAGGTCAAGCAGGAGACTTTAACGCTAAACAGGAATAGAATGTGTGTGTGAGTGTGTGTGTGTGTGGGGGGGGGGGGGGGGGGGGGGGGGGGGGGGGGGGGGGGGGCAAAAACTGGACTTTCAATTCTCACAACGTTTCCACGAATCTTTTACTCAAAGGGGGTTTTTATTCACCTACTTTTAAGTAACACAGCAACAGCAGTGTGACAGGACGGCATGGGAGGTTTGCATCACCACGGCAACAATCGAATCCGCCCAGCTGATTACGGGCAATCAGCTGATTAGGAACGATCAGCTGATTACACCGCCTCTCTGATGTCTGCGGCGGCTGTCAGACCCATTACTGGCATTTGGGTCAAAGCGCGTGTTCGGTTCCTGTCCCGGAGGAAACGCCGTTTCACTGTGCGTTCCTCCGAGGTCCCGCCTCTCGCCTTCATCTCCTCGCCGGCGTCCATCGGTGGCACGCGGTCGTTTCCGTCGAGCGGCGGGTTTGAAGCTGTTGGCTCTCGGCGAACATCGCCTCCACGTTCAAAAGGTCTCGACGGCCGTGTTTTCGTTTGCCGTTACATATTCAGACGACATCGTGAGAAAGGTCAGAAAATAGCGATTCGAGCTCCGCCTCGACGGATGTGGCGCCGGAACCACGGCGAAGTAGCGAGAAGTTCCAGCTCTGCGGCTCATGCGTGAACGCATTGCATGCACATTCTTCTAGATTATCCTTTGCGACAACGAGGACGGAGCCGGAGGGTCATCGGCTCCATTTTACTTCTCACGACCAAACGGGCCCAGGACAAAGAGCAAGTCATCGGGCTCGGATGGAGGGCCAGATGTTGTGCCTCCGGTGCTCCCCACGGGTGGAGAAGGACTAGACAGGTCTGGAGGTGTGGTCCTCAGGTAGAGGAGGTCCTGAGATGTGGTCCTCAGGTGGAGGAGGTCCTGAGATGTGGTCCTCAGGTGGAGGGGGTCCTGAGATGTGGTCCTCAGATGGAGGAGGTCTGGAGATGTGGTCCACAGATGGAGGGGGTCCTGAGATGTGGTCCACAGATGGAGGTGGTCCTGAGATGTGGTCCTCAGGTGGAGGAGGTCCTGAGATGTGGTCCTCAGGTGGAGGGGGTCCTGAGATGTGGTCCTCAGATGGAGGAGGTCTGGAGATGTAGTCCACAGATGGAGGGGGTCCTGAGATGTGGTCCTCGGTCTTCGGGTCTTCCTTGTCTGGCGGAAGCGACCGGGGCGCGTGCGATCTTCTCGTGCCCGGTCCCTGCGGTCCGACGCGTGGCGCGCGGCCGATAAGCCCCTCCCCCTCTGCCGGGACTGTTTTCTTGCGCGGAGGAAGAACGGAACCGGGGCGGCTCGGGGTTTGCGCCCCGGCGGAAGTTCCGGGTTCTTTTCTTCCCGAGCCGCCGACAACCGGACGGAAGCCCGAGGCCGGCGGACGGCGGACGGAGGCGGAAGCCGGCGGACGGAAGCCCGAGGCCGGCAGGCGGAGGCGGAGCGAGACGCGCCGCGGAAGTGCGGGCTCGGAGCGGCGGCGACACGTGGTGCGGCGCCGCGGCCACAGCGCCTCCTTTGTTAATTAAAGTGTCCAGAAAGCGGGGGGCGGCGGGCGGACAGCCGGGGCCCCGGCGGAGGCCCCCGGAGCCCCGGCACCTCCGCGCGTACTGACGTGGCGGAGGGGAACCGTAATAGTACGGGAGCCGGCGAAAGTCATCTCCGGCCGAGACAAACTTCCTTCACCACAACACAACGCTTAGGAGAGAAAATTGCACAGCCGCCAGCTAAGCGCCCCCCTCCCCCCTTACACACGCACACACACACGCATGCACACACGCATACACACACGCAACCGTACGACGCCGTTTCGACTCGGCGACTTACCGCGGCGGCCGCTTCTCCGAGGCAGGTACGCTCCCTTCAGCTTTGCGAGGTGGACATCGCTCAAATGTCTGCCACGTAGGAGTCGGCTCGGGCGGAGGCTGGGGGGGGGCGCCGGTTCGGGTCGTACCGGAGGTTCGGGTGTCGCCGGACCGGGGCTGACGGGGCGAAGCTGACGGCTATCAGACGATACGACGCCGGCCTCCACTACTTTTTCTTCTTGCCTGCACTCTAGTTTGGGTTTGTCGCTTCCTGTTGCTTCGAGCAATCGGAGGCGGAGCCACAGCCGTCCACAAATCAACTTTGAAAAAAAAAAACATTAGAAATATAGATTAGATTTCACATTTCTGCAGCCGGAGCCCAAATCCCTCTTTTTCTCAACATTTCCTTCTTTACATATCGATCTGGGTGGATGCTAATGTGTGTGTAAGTGTGTGTGCGTGTGTTTGTGGGTTGGGTGATGTTGTAATAAATCGTTATACTTCCTGCAGCAGGACACAAACACATGTCGGTGGCTGGTTTTGCTGAAAACCAATGTGTTTTAATGTCACCAGAGATACGAGCGAGAGCCCGAGTGGTCGCTCGGCGCCGTTTCCTCTTGTTTTTCTTTCAGATTCCGTGAAAATGACGCTGCAATAATGATAAAATAAATTCCTTGTCTCTAACGGTGCCCGATACATGTATCCCGGATTAACAATCTTGAGCAAATCCCGTAAATCTTGTAATCACTGTATTGTGATACTACCGTTATCGGGATGGTGTCACGTCGCAGGTTCCCAACTCTACATTACTCCTGTAAAAGCCCCCTCTCTTCACTGTCATCCGTTCATTATCTACCGGCCAGCCGGCGCTCGGGGTCGGGGGGATGCCGGAGCCTATCCGAGCTGTCATCGGGCGAGAGGTGGGGTTCGCCGTGGACCCGGCGCCGCTCGATCCCAACGCCACATCCAGTGCTTCGGATCTTCAAAGAACCTCCGGGGTGTTTTTGGACTGCGGGAGGAAACCCGGGCAAAAGGGGGAGAACATGCAAAGTTCACATAAAGGTCCCCTGTCGGCATCCTACCAGAGGCGGTGGGAGCACAAACCACCATGCTGCCCCCCCCACTCACACACACACACACACACACACACACACACTTGTGCAACTTTGAATATAGTTTTTACTCATTACATTAAAAATCAAAATAGAGCTGTTGTTAGTAATCCCGTACAGTTCAGACGCAGCTCAAGATGGTATCCCACCAAATGACCGAAACCCAAACGGATCCAACTCGCCATGGTTGCGCTTGACAACAAATGAGGACGTCGACCGTGAGATTGAAGCCACCTCAAAGGCGTCTGGTGCCGGGTTCTCGTCTCGGGCAGACCTCATGAGGTCGGACAGGTCCGGTCACCGGGTCGGACCCCGGATGCCGAATGCGTTGAAGAGACGCCGCGCACCAACCGTGGCACGCGGTGACACAGAACCGGCGGCAGAAATATCAATCGAGTATTTGTGAAACCCCACGGATATCGGAAACGCGGTGGACTGGGTGATCCAAATCAGATGTTGCCATGGCGATGTCACCCGTTATTTTTATTTCACGGAGACAAGGATACAGCTCAAAGATGCCTCGATTTCTGGCTTGTTTGTCACAGACTGTAACCGATACCTTTCTTTTCACACGACCGGATTGATAAAAGATAGGCATAAAAATAATTCCGGGGACGGTGACTCACTCAATCTATTTTCTTGCACTTGGTGTTTGTTTGACTAATATACAGAGCAAGACAGGGCTTCAGGTCCGGTTAAAGTGACTAATTTTTCAATTTTCAATGGGATAATGTCAAAATTCCTTTCTGGACATAATTTTGATTCATTTCAGAGTGTAACCTCCATAGCAGCTATTTGTTTCATACGTAGCATATTGACAAAGGCTGTCTTTGAAAATAATGGAGTTTATAATTCTTGGGAAGTGTAGAATTTAACAACATTAATTCAGCCCCCAGAAATCTTTTGCTAGGCATTTTTCGCAAACCTGCTAAACTCAAACCTGGCAAACAGACCAAAGAACAAGTAAGAATCCTGATTAGGTCTGACGATTATCGAACGGCCCTTCTCATTCTCCTCTAATAACCTCTTTTATTGAGAAAATTGATTTGAACTGGGTGTTTTGGAAATAACTACCTGAACTGCAGTCATACATCTATCTGAGCTCTTCGAAATTCCATTATTTCTGTCATTTCTGTGTCACCGCCATAGATAGACGGACTGCCGAGCTCCTTCTGGAAGTTTGGCACATTTGACATTGTAATGAATCAGCCCATCTTTTGATAAATGTTTTAAAATATGACACACTCGGAAGATTATTTTTCTGCCGCAGCGTTAGGAAAAGGTTGATACCACATTGATTACGAAATCAATTTGTTGTTGTTCTTTTGAAGAATACTCCCAATTACCGTGAATCTGTCATTGAATGTAATGTAATAAAAATGGTTTATGTCTGCACTTTTGATTTTTCTATAACTGCAGGAATCCGTTTAGGGTATAAACATTTTTATAAACTCAGAAGCAAACCTGTGTCATCATTCTTGGCTCAGCTGGTGAAAACTGTCTGAACAATTAACTATGAACAAGGAATTATCTGTAACCCAATTAAATATCCCTCTGTCACAGCATGTTCCTGATACTCCATATATATACATATATATATATATATATATATATATATATATATAACAAGACAAAATTGACATTTATGATATAATCAGTCTCCAATTGCCATTTGTGATGCTCTCTGTTCCTGATTTTTTTTTAATATATTTTTTTCAGAAATCTGTAAATCTGACGTCTCTTGTAAAAGTAGTACATTGTAGTACATTGTGCTGTGCTTCCGATTGATCGTCAGTAGCTTAAATAGCAGCGGCATCATCATAATGCAATTGGTCAGTTCAGATTGTTCCCTAATCCTCATCCTGCCTCAGGGGGGAATTTTATACTCAGTTATTTGCCAGTACTGCAAAGATCCTAAATCAGATAATTGATTAAAATGCATCTCGGCGTTTGCTTCCAGATGATACTGGTGGACCTGGAAGTGTGCGATGTTCCTTCCTGTCGGTGGACGGGCGGCTCGTCTGCACAAACTGGATTGTTCCATTTCAAGAAAACACGATAGACTCGCGGTTGCCTATAAATGCCCTATAAATACAACTTTGGTGGGTCAGGTACGGTGCACGTGACCGCTTCTGCGCGCTTCGACTGTCCAAAATGGTTTGTTTTTGCTCTGCCTGCGTGCTGGGAGTGAGAGCGGGGGTACGGTCGAGGGCTTTGGAGGCTGTCACTGTCCATACTAGTAACCAGAAGCAGGAGTGTTGCGAAGTGCCGGCGACATGCAGAATGGCTCAGCGGCTGGGACAAAAGTCCAAAACGGGGAAATTACAACTCTGAAAATGCTAAAGTCCTCCGGGGCTCTCTGTTCCACCAGGAGAGCTTCTGGACAAATGGGAACCGACTGGGTGATTTCTCAAAGAAATAGCACTTAAACGTGCAATCGGGTTATGTCAGACGCGCTGCATCTGGAACTGTAAGGTTTTGTCTTTAGACACGGTCATCTTATCTGAAAAAGGCAGAACATGTGAACTGTCCTGAGGCGAGAAGAGCAAAAATTGAATGCATCTGCTCAAGAAGAGTGCATTTTCAAAGGGGCGGCCCAGCGAGCCGCGTTGGGACCGGCTTGGATTTAGACACCGAGACGACTTGAAGAATCTCAGATAAGGGACGCTTGCGGCAGCCCCGCCCAGTGTACAGGACGGGTACGGACAAAAACAAAGAAAAAGTTCATTTTGAAAAACACCAACGAACAGACGGTGTCTTGGAAAAACATCCTGCAACTTCTTATTGTCTCTCTTTCAGCTGCTCCCTTCGGGGCCATGAACTTTCGCCATCTAACCCTATTCTCACGCCATCTTTCACCAGAACATCTACCATGTGCCGTCCCCCTGAAGGACTCATTCCTGGTCCTATCCATCCCGGTCGCCCCAAAGAGAACCTCCACATCGTCACCTCCGCCGCCTCCGGCTCTGCCTCCCGTCGTTTCCTGGGCGCCACGGCCTCCAAACCATCGGACGTGGCCGGTCTGGCCACCGCCTTGTCCACCTCTCCTTTCATTACGGCCGATAGTCTTCTATCTCACATCAACCCTGACACTTTTGGCCACCCGTTCCAACCTGCTGGAACAGGTTTCGCCACACTCTCCATTGCACTGGACTGTTGACCCTCTCTGGACTACCTTTACCTGTTGAGCCTAAGTCCTCCACCTTCTCTATCTCCGCTCCCTGTAGCCTCACTTGGGTTCCTCTCCTTCACACACGTGTATTCTGTTCTGCAAATGCAATCCCACAACTATGGTCTTGACAAAGCGGTGTGTTGGATCTGCTATTAAATATTAAACGGCATGGTCGATTTGAATATTTCGAACCCGGACTCGTCACATTTATTGACCATTAAACCTAGAGATGGTTTCGCATACACCGGCGAGGCTGACCGCTGACGACTCGTTGGGTTTTTACTAAGATACTAATAAAGTTTACAGAAATGTCACGATTGCCTTTTGAATAACACTGTCCTCGGTTTGGCCGTGAAGGAAATGAATGTGGATGGAAACACACGGCGTGCACGTATGGCGGCTCAGTTTGTCTGCCACGTAAACGGACAGACAAACAGACGAGTACTGTGCAGATGTAAGTACTGCTATTACATTCACTGTTGTTGTCATCTTAATCTACATAATGTGCATCCTTGCTCACGTCTTTTCACCTGTTTTTGTGGCATCGATGGCATTAAGCAGCACAGTAATACGAAGTTCAGCAGGTCACTGAAATACTTTGTGCAAACCCACGACGGGTGCTTCTTTGCCAGCGTTGCTTTCAAAACACGCACCAAGCCTCCAGATTGGCTCGTTGCCCACGCACGTGACGCGCACAGCGTCCCGGACCGGATGTCGGACAACAGGGAGTCGGGATTTCCGAGCCGACCATGAACGCAACGCTGATACTTTGACGTTTTCAACGTTCTTCAAATTTATCGGAAAGGCTTTGGTTCGTCGACGACGACGATGATGATGATGATGATGATGATGATGATGATGATGATGATGATGATGATGATGATGATGATGATGTACTGTTTGAGAACCGAAAGGGGGCTGCAGGACCTCTACCGGTCCTCCTGGTCGTTGCTGCTTGTGGCGCCGAGGAGACGCGGGAGAGGAGGAGTGCGGCTTCGTGTGAGTGATCCTGCTCGATCTTTGGAAATGAAATGTGACAATCGTTTCCCATCTCTCCACTTTGCCCCGGGCCGGTCTGCGCTGCAGGGTCGGCGGGCTGCAGGTGGTGGGCCGAGGAGACTCGGTGCAGTTTCAGCCCATTTGTGGGCGAAATGAGAAACACGAACGTAGTTTCTTGGTTGTTTGTAGGGTTCAATAGATCCGCCCCCAACCCACTGCTTTTCATTCAATATTTAGTTGCAGTGACAGCGCTGAGTGGAAAGGAGACAGACTATCAGGAGGAGCGGATGGGAGAGGACCGGGCCGTGGCTGCTCCTCCGCCTCCGTGGAGCCGCCGCCGCCGTGAGGACCGAGCCTCCCATTGGCTGCACGGCGGCGCGCCTGCTGTGACAACAGGGCGCGAAGGAGCAGCAGCCTATCTCTGCTTCCTGTGCCATTTCTTTTTTCATCTTTCTTTACGTGCTAGGATGCGGATCGAAAGCGCTCCGACGCCCGGCCGCTCGTCCGCGCTTCCTCCCGGCGGCCGCGCCGGATGCGGCGCTCGGTGACGGGCTGGAGGCGGCGGCTCCCCGCGGAGCAGCGAGTCCGCGGAGCCCGGCTCCTGGAGGATGTTCAAGTACCGGATCCGGACGGTGCTTCTTCTGATGCGCTCCGGATCCGGAGGCGGCGCCGAGGCGGAGGTTGCGGGCGGCTGCGGGCGGCGGGACGACCAGGACGAGGATCACGGCTCCGACCCGCGGCCGCGCAGCCTGGCCTACGAGGACCGGGAGGCCAAAGACCGGGCCGGCTCGGAGCCCACCTCCCTCCCGAGTCCTTCGGAGGGCGGGATGCGCTCTCCGCAGTGCAGGATCTGCTTCCAGGGCCCGGAGAAGGTAAAGTAACGAATGCAAACGCGTGTTGGGTCGAAGGCTACCCGGCAGGGAGCAGCTCCAAGTTTGGCGAAATGAATGACGGGCTTTGCAGGAGGCAGGGGACTCGGGTCGAAACCCAGAGATGGAACCAAATGCAGTCGTGCGAGCAGCTGAACAGCAAGCTGACCCAGGGGCAAACCGATTGTTTTTTATCAACCGGTGAAAATAAACATCCAAAGAAAAGTGCCTGGCATATTAGACAGGACTGGAATTTCTTCTTTTGTGCTTCGGAGTCTTGGGAGGGAAAAGTCAGCCTTCCCCGCAGAGGGAAGAGCCCAGGATGATGTGGGAACTTGACTTCTTCAACTCGGCGTCAAACGTCTTCGTTCTTTAAGGACCGGTCGGGCGGCCGAGATCTTTACATCTGAATCCCTGGTATGTGGCGGCTTCAAACCTATTGTACCCCGTAATGCTCCTCAAATGTTTGCTCTGGTGTCCTTGGTAAATTTGTGGTGTAAGCCTGGTCTATATTCAGTTATTTCCTTATTCTTGTCCGCCGCCTCGATGCGAGGATACCGATGACGCCGCTGTGAAATCATCAGGGTCACTTCTTCAGCCTCTGCAAATCTCTTGGTGATCCCCAGATCCCCGGCTTTAGAAAACACGCTTGCTTATTAATACTCATTCAGGGGCCTTTGAGTGAGTAAAGCGTGAGTAAGTAAAGCATTATCCATAGTCCGTCCATCTGTCCATCCACCCATTCACCTACCTACCTACCTACCTACCTACCTACCTACCTACCTACCTACCTACCTACCTACCTACCTACCTACCTATCTATCTATCTATCTATCTATCTATCTATCTATCTATCTATCCTCTAATGCTCATCAGAGTGGGGTCATGAGGGCAGCAGCTCAGAGACCCAGACTTCCATCTCTCTGGCCACTTTGTCCCGGCCTTCCAGGGAAACCCAAGATGTTCCCAGGCCAGTCAAGAGACATCGTTCCTCCGGCTTGTCCTGGTTCTTCCCCGGGGTCTCAGCCCAGCAGGACATTCCCAGAACCCCTCATCGGGGTTGAATCCAGGATGCTTCCCGACCAGAACCGCCTCTGCTTGCTCCAATGGATGTGGCGTAGCGGCCACTCTACGCTGACCTCTTCCTGGATAACCGAGCTTCTCAACCTATCTGCAAGGAAGAGTCATTTCAGACGCTTGTCTCTTGTATCCATGATTTCGTTCTTATGTTCACGTCCCACAGTTCGTGACCACAGGTGAACGTAGGAATGTAGATTGGAAATTCGAGAGCTTTGCCTTTTGGCTCGGCTCCTTTTTTAAACATGACCACTCGCTGCAGACATGGTCAACTCTTTGGGCCTCCTCTCAGTTTCCTGCTCCATTCTACCCTCTCGTGAACAAGATCTCAAAATACTCGAACTCCTCCACTTGGGGCAAGATGCCATCTCCAAGTTGGAAAAGTTACTCCTATCTTCAACAGCCAGGAAAAGGTGCCACATCATCTGCAAAAATCAGAGATCCAATGGCAAGGACTCCAAACCACATGCCCTCCATGGCCTGACTGCATCCAGAGGTTCTGTCCAGAAAGGTAATGAACGCAGACAACTTGACCTCGAGTTTATTGTCATTCTGTACACAGCAGGTGTGCACAGAACAAAATCTGGTTTGGATGGGCATCAGCTTTACAGTACCCAGATATAAATCATAAAAAATGATGGTAGGTAAGGTGAAAGTGGTAGATAAGATAAGATAAGATAAGATAAGATAAGATAAGATAAGATAAGATAAGATAAGATAAGATAAGATAAGATAAGATAAATAGCAGCAGTGGTTTGTATGTACAGAGACAAAAAACATCACAGCAACGTTATATCAGTGTATATCAATCGTGTATGGCGTGATGATTTCAATAACTGACTCCAAACACAATAAATCTGCTGCTTAACATTGTAATATTCCTTTCTGTACGAAGTCATCCAGATGTAAACCTGAGCTTGCGTTGACTGAGCAAAGTGGTCAGGTGCAGAGAGGTGTAATGGAAATCCATCCGTCCATTGTCTACCGCTTCTCCTACCGGGGGCATCTATCCCAGCTGCCGGGGGCCGGTTCACCCTGGAACAGTCAATCGTTGGGCCACATGAACAGACAGACTTCCATTACTCTCTCATTCGCACATCTTGCCATTATTCCCAATTTATGTGATGAAAATGTTATTCGCAGGCGTTTTCCAGGGAAGCCTGGCATCCCAGCTTGTCAGAGCAGGTTGAAGACATCAGCCCTGAACACAGACGCTTTGCCGCGGACATCAGAAAGTTTGTGTTTGCCCTTGAGATGTTCGACCAATTAAGAGATGAAGCGTTTCCCCCTGTGTCAAACAGGAAATAAGTTAGAAGTGCACAAACACTGTCAGCCCAAGATCCTTTGGGTGCTCTGAGAAAAAAAAAAACCCCAAGAGGATACTTGGTCATTTTTGTTTTTCACGAGGTTTCAGAAAATCTACTCGAGGGCAAAGTGCGTATTCAGTTGAAACCATGACGCGTCGGACTGTCACTTGTCAATAAGAAGTGTACAGTTACTGTTTTAGTCAAATTACCCTCAGTAATGTTTTCCCTTTGATCGCTTGCAGTTTGGTTACATTATGTTCGCCTAAGACGTCATGTAACCAATCAATTTGCTTTTCCATTCTTCTTCTTCTTCTTCTTTAGACTTTTCCCATCAGGGGTCGCCACAGCGAATCAACCTTCTCCATCTAACCCTATTCTCTGGATCCTCCTCTCTCACACCAACTACCTTCATATCTTCTCTCACTACGTCCATAAATCTTCTCTTTGGTCTTCCTCCAGACCTCTTGCCTGGCAGCTCCAATTCCAGCATCCGTCTACCAATATATTCTCTATAACTTGCTTTTCCATTCATATCAGCACATTTGCCTTCACAATGTATGGAAATACATCTGCAGTGTTTTGTGAGGTTCCATATCCCCTTTTCTCAACTAACCAACTGAATCAGGCTCGAACCCCCCAGAAGACTTGTGTCCTGCAAAACCGTGGATCACCAACAGCGAGAGAAGCTCACCTCGTCCCGAACTCCATCTGCGTGGGCCACTACCGCAGAAAAAACAACCTTTACTTAGGGCGGAAAGGTGACTACAAATGACATTATTGACAGACTTTGACAATGAAAAGTATTAATTTATGGGCCTGATTAGTGCCCCGATGTTCTGAAATGAAACCTCCCCTTCACTTCACCACCATCAGCGAGAGAGAGCACGGATGTACAGGCAACAACCAGTATGAGATGTTAGAAGACAGAGGCTGTGTTAATATTTCTGTATACAAGACAACAGTGAGCGTTGGGAAGAAACCGGACCCTAGTCTGGCTATTTTTTACTCGTGAAATGAATCAACATAACCTTGAAATGTAAATTGGCTTGATCGCCTCTCCTCAGCAAAACTGAGGCGCTGAGCGCAAAATAGCTCCTGGGAAAGCAACATTTTTGTCCCGAATAGGACGAGATGATAGTGAAACTGAGCAGGACAGGAAATGTCTGACCGAAGGCTGAGAGCCAACAGCTTGTTCCAGCCTTTCAGGAGCGCAGCGTCAAAGGGGGTGGGGGGCAATTAAACACTGAGGTTTAATGACTGGCACTGTGACAACTGGTACTGAATAATGCACGCCGGGGAATGACGGCGCTCTCCGGCAACAGTAAATAACCCTCACAGAGCAGAGCGAGAGAGAAAGAGAGAGAGAGATCACACAATCAGAGACAGTTGTGGGAAGAGCTGAACCTGAAGAAATAAAAGTAGCAGCCAGTTGAAGGTGGAACCCCCGGGTATAAACCCTCTGCACAATTCACAGCCAATTGGAGGGAAACGGAGCTCTTGGCTGTGGAGTGCATTGCTGCGTACGGTTTAAATGGCAAAGATTTCATTGGCTAAACATGCACATCTCCACGGAACTCACTAGAATCTTAAGAGCATTTTTTTGTCTTGATTTAGATTAAAAATACCACATGACCAGGCCTTCCACATCCTTCGCATTTATGATTTTCAACACCACAATGGAGTTGCACGAGTTGCACATGGAACAACTGCCCATTCAAACTGCACTCATCCTTGCACCTGCACTTTGGGGGTTTCACACCAAGCTGGGCTCAAATGTCTTATTGCATTGCCCACACTGTTCATACTTATTATAATGTTTACTATCATTATACGTATCCAAATGCACTGCGGAAAGCAAAGCAGGAATGTCACTGTACAGGTAAACATGTTTCTACACCGTGCACGTGACAATAAACGCGTTGAATCACAAGTGGAGCGACGGGTGGCCTTCTCAATTATCCACCACGACGGCGGGGCTGAGACCTGTCCCAGCATGAGGCGAGGATCGCCCTGCCCGGGCACCAGCCGATCACAGGGTGGCATGAAGAGACCATCGACCGACCTCTCCGATTCATACTCGAGGACTATTTCAGTCGTGGACGAATCCGCCGACTGTGAGAAGCTGGAGAACAGAAGCCACGCGTGCGGGGGGGAGAACATGAAGGCTATGCTCTGAAGGCCACGGGCTTCGAACCAGACACCTTCCTGCTGAGATGGAACAACCACAGTGGCCTTTGAACAGTTTCTTTGGAACCAATTACAGGAACCAATAAAAATAACTGACAGAGAATCAATGATCATCTTTTTATCACCACAATTATCAGCATTGATTCTTCTTGCAAATTTTCTGGTCATTTTTCTGTCCTTAACGCTCAGAGCTTTTGTCAATTCTTCCTCCCACTCCGCCCAGTGAAGACAAATTCTCTTTCTAACTGCTGTTTCCACCACAGGAGAGGATCAAATGATGCCCCTGAGTTGTCCCCGAGGTGCCCCCGAGCTGCCCCTGAGCTGCCCCTTAGCTGCCCCTGAGCTGCCCCTGTGTTGCCCCTGAGCTGCCCCTGAGTTGCCCCCGAGCTGCCCCTGAGCTGCCCCCGAGCTGCCCCCGAGCTGCCCCTGAGCTGCCCCTGTGTTGCCCCTGAGCTGCCCCTGAGTTGCCCCCGAGCTGCCCCTGAGCTGCCCCCGAGCTGCCCCTGTGTTGCCCCTGTGTTGCCCCTGAGTTGCCCCCGAGCTGCCCCTGAGTTGCCCCCGAGCTGCCCCTGAGCTGGCCTGCTGCCCCACGGGACATGGCATGTCTCATGGAGTTGGTCCTTGTGTCCTGCAGGGGGAGCTGTTGAGTCCTTGCCGCTGCGACGGCTCTGTCCGCTGCACCCACCAGGCCTGTCTCATCCGCTGGATCAGCGAACGAGGCTCCTGGAGCTGTGAGCTCTGCTACTTCAAGTACCAGGTCCTTGCCATCAGCACCAAAAACCCACTGCAGGTACAGAACCGAACAAGACGCGGCGTCATCGGTGGCGATGCGAGATGAGCTGGCAGAGGGCAACTAGAGTAAAAATAAGAAGGCACAAGTTTGATCGGTTAAACGAGATTAGCTTAATGAAACAAGTGATATTGAATGAGTGTGTCTCACTGAAACTAGCAAACAAAACATAAAATCGAGATAAAATGATGGGTTTTTAGATTTTGATTGAAAAGAAAATGTTTCTCAGCCCCTCTGGATTCCTACTGAAGGCTATTCCTCCACAAAAGGCTACTCGTAGCTTCACCGAATAATTTAATGACAGAACCAGGGGACGATCCGAGTTCGCCACCCTGGATCATTTTGGCCTAAAAAAAAAAAAAAGATTTTTTTTTCTTTGAAAGACAGTTTACAATAAACAGTGAACTGGTATAAAACTTTGAAAAATTTTAAAAATAAAAATTGTCTGTTCTTACGGAAAAGGCCGTCCTAGATTAATTTTAGCCTCGCAGTTATAAGCGATCACAGAAATTAGATGTCAGATGAAACGAGAAATGAAACCCAGTGTGTGTAATTACTGATGAATAGCCATATGTGTTCAGGCTTTGAGCTCAACATTTGAGAGCAAAATAAATAAGAGTGACTTGTCTTTTAGTTGTTTCTCTCTCATGTCTGGTTTAGGGCTGTTTGCTGTAATGTTACTTGCAATCGTTTTCTTTTTTACTCGGCTTTTAATTGTATTTAAAATATTTACGTGGCAGAATGAGGTGGTGCATAAATAAATTGCCCTTGCAAGAATTGCTGCTTACGGATTTCGTTGCATCGAATGCGGCGTTACCCAAATGGAAAGCAAATGATCCTCTGGCGCGGAGTGAGTCACCCACTGCAAATGTTCGAACAGCTACTCAGATTTGGTATGCACGAGGATGCAGTGGCTTCTTAAGACGCTGTGCACCGAAAAGAAAAGAGTCTGTGCATTATTTTCCAAAGTAGAGACTCTTTGAGACTGTCAGACCAACTGGGAGTATCATCGAACGACCCCGGACTCCGAAGGACTCGCTTCCTCCGTCGCTCGTCTTGCTATCCGAACCCGAGCCGTACCGAATGAGCCCGACCGATATGGGATTTACTCTCTCATTTTCTTTATCATTTACCTCGGTCAGATTGACCTATGTACAGTCTGAGTCCCTAATAGGTTTGATGTGATCTTATCGGTAGAGAAGGATCAGGGAGGCTCGGAAGTTTGTTTTTTCTTTTCTTCCCCCTCCTCCAGTTCATCCAGAAAAGCATTGCTCTGTGGTTACGGCACGCCGAAAGCGCAGAATACATCGGGGAAAATAACCCGCATGTTTCTCAGAAGATATAGGCCGTGCCATGTAAGTCTGCGGACGCCCGTCCGTTGACAAATTACATACATTACATCCATCACTGACACAGGGGCGGCCTACAACAGTGTGTCTGCGAAACCTTCCCGCAAATAAACCATCTGGGGGTTTCTGTCTCAACAATTAATTTTGATGAGACAGAGAACAAGGGTTGACTTTCTTTGACCTTTTATACATTCTTATATAGAGAAGTGACAAAGGATATTCATCAAATGTAACAGCGACGTTACTTTGAATAGAGCCTTCATGGAAATCTTTGATTTGGTGCCATCATATAAATGGTTATTTGTTACATTTTCATTTGAGAAGTTGCCTCGGAGAATTTGCCTTGTTGTTATATCTCAAATCCGAGGCAAAACGCTCCACCCCTTTGCAAGGATCTTTTGACGCCGAAGACAGTGCTGTTCCCAGCACTAAATGTCGACGGCAGAAAAAAAAACCTGAAAGATTTGGTGATCCAAGTTGAAAAGAGGCCCATAGGCAGATTGATTTTGTGTGGCAGTGAGGTTCCAATAGACTGTGACAAACCCTTCGCCATTATCTCCCATAACCATGACACATTTGGCAGTTAGCTCTTTTCATTCAATTTCTTTTTTCTGTGCGTCGCTTTCTTCGCAGTGGCAAGCCATCTCTCTGACTGTGATCGAGAAAGTGCAGATTGCAGCCATTATACTTGGCTCTTTGTTCCTCGTCGCCAGTATCTCCTGGTTGGTGTGGTCCTCTCTCAGCCCCTCAGCCAAATGGCAGCGCCAGGACCTTCTCTTCCAGATATGCTACGGCATGTACGGCTTTATGGACATAGTTTGCATAGGTAAGACACAAGACCCAGGGGTTTCATTCTCCTCAATCACTTCATTCGGGAAATGTTATCGGGTATCGGAGCGCTATGTTGTAATTTCCCTGATAACTTTCACAATGAAAATATAATTAGTGATGTTGATTAAATGGAATTGCCACTGCCAAACTTGTTGAATGTGGATAAGATGTAATTAGAACCAACGGCGTCCACCAGATCAGATCACCCCTCAAGAGCAGGATTGGACCCCATCATTATCTGTGAATAACCTTTTATAAATAACTGACTCAACCACGTTACAAAGATACTTCTGCCCCATTTTATGGTGGAAGGACCATGGAGATGAAGCTCATGGAGGGTTCCAGGCTGGAAATGGTGTCACTACTTCCTCAGCAATATTGTCTGGTTAGAACTAATTAAACCTGGACCGGTCACCTTTTGCCGAAATGAGTTTCCTCCGCAGGGTGGCCGGACTCTCCCTTCGAGATGGGGTGAGAAGTTGGGTCACCCGGGAGGAGCTCGGAGTTGAGCCGCCGCTCCTCCGCGTAGAAAGGAGCCCGATGAGGAGGCTCGGGCATCTGGTCAGGAGGCCTCTCGGGGGGGGCGGTATTCTGGGCGTGTCCATCTGGAAGGAAACCGTGGGGAAGACCAAGGACAGAGACTATGTTTCCAGGCTGGACTGGGAACGCCTCGGGTCCCCCAGAGGAGCTGGACCACGTGGCGTGGAAGAGGGAGGTCCTGGCCTCACCGCTCCGGCTGCTTCCCCTGCGTCCTGACTCCAGAGAAGGGGGAGATGATGAATGGATGGATGGACGGTCCCCTTTCAATCGCAGGACCACCTTCCTACATGGCGCTTCTTTCAAACTTTGAGAGGAAGCAGGAGAGCCTGGAGAGAACCCACCCAAGCACGAGGAGAACTTGCAAACTCCACATGGAACCTCTGCACCCTCCTAACCTGCAAACTTCAAACCTCGGTGTGTATCCATCAAGAACAGGAGGAGAAACAGCAGGAACTGGAAAGACATAAACAGATTAACTGATGACACACAGCAAAGAGTTCAGGTTGCCGGGAAGTCAAACAGGAAAAAAACAAAAGTGCAGGTTTTAAAAATACAGTGCGGAACACCTGAAAGAGGTTCCGGTGGAAAACAACGTAGCGGACAACAGAAATCAAGATCACAACAAAGTTGCAGCATTTTTTTTAATCCACAAGACGTTGGAGCCCTGGTCTAAAAATGCATCAGTCCAAAATATATAAGCTGCAGTTCAGACAAAGAAAATAAAACATCGTTAATGATATTTTCCGGGACATTGTTTACATTGCATTGTTTACATTAAATAGAGACAAAAACAGATGCCGGGGGGGCCTTGCTTTCAAAATGCATGTAATCTGGTTCACTACATTTCTTTGGTCCTGCCTGCTAGGATTCTAAGTTTGTATTTGCAGCCTTAGCAACAGTAGGCAGTGTTTCCCCACCACCATATTTATGCCAGGGATTAAAACAAGCAAGGCCGATGATATCCATCCATCCATCCATCCCTCCCTCCATCACCCACCCATCCATCCATCCATCCATCCATCCATCCCTCCCTCCATCACCCACCCATCCATCCATCCATCCATCCATCCATCCATCCATCCATCCATCCATTATCTGCCGCTTATCCTCAGTCACTCATCAGGGGCGATTTTCCCAATGTTTTCCAATGAACCTGCTGCATGTTTTTGGACAGTGGGAGCAAAGCGGAGAACCCTGAGGAAACCCACGGTGACACAGTAGAACACGCAAACTCCACACAGACAGAAAGGTCCCCTTGTCGGAATCCAACCAGGGTCTTTGGTGCTGTGAGGCCGAAGCGCTAACCGCAGCGCGGCCGTGCCGTTCCCTGCTGACATACAGATGAAGTGAAATGATGAGGAACTTTAACAAGCTGTACTATAGATGTTGGCAAGGAGGATTTTCGAACACACGCTTCACTCGCCACGTTTCACTTAAATTGGCTTGTTGCCATTTGGTCTCTTCATTTGCATCTAGAGCTCCTCAACTGACTCATAGCTTGTGTCTGTAAAAGGATTATTTTTAATACAAGCAGTTAATCACCCTCTTAGCTGATGTATTAGTCTGTACTTTAGTTGCTATAAAGGTCATGGTCACATACGGAATACAAAACATCTCTTTTTAAATGGGTTTTGTTTTGTGAGTAGCAAAAGCTGACAAAGACTTGAATACAAAGAGAGCAGATGGCGGCGGCGTGGCGCAGGAGGTCGAGCGATCGTCTTTGGAACCAAACATTCACGGCGGGATTCCCGGCTCTTCTTAGCGTGTCCGAGTGTCGTTGAGCAAGACACTGAACCCCTCGCTGCTCCCCTGGCGCTAATGGACGGCAGCCGACCGCTCATGGTTCATCCATAATGGGTTCAATGCAGGGAAGGAATTTCCACTAAAGTACACATTAGATATTTTAAATAAAGGCTTCAACCAATAGATGTGCGGGTCAGACAACCGCTGCCTGCTGCTGTTCCAATTTGCATATGCTTTTCCGCCACAAGTCTATTTATACTTGGTAATATTCCTCAATCTATTTACCCATATAACTTTGGGTCATGTGGGGAGCATTACATTTTGCAATCAAATCCAAGGCATCACTTCTCCCTCATGACCAAACCAGCACAGACAAACGGCAGACAGACCCCCCCACCCGTGCACGGCTATCCCCCACCATTAACATGAACACAGACGAAAAAAGACAGAATTAACTAAAGTGGGAACATGGTTTTCTTAATTTGTTTTCTTTTAAATAATGTCCATTTTTATTTGATGATTGTTCCTTTGTTTATTCATTCATGCGTAATGACATGAATACAAACTGACATTAATCCAAACGATCCACAAACAAGCACATTACATTTTAATCTCTTTATTGCGTGGGAACTTCCAGTCCCAGAGTTCTTAACTCAAAACTCAGTGCATTTTTGCACCTGTTTGCTATTTCCAGATTGTCCCCGAACAAACAACTGTATGTAACCTTGTTTCCTTGCCGCCCCTTATACCCAGGACTTATAATCCATGAAGGACCGTCTGTTTACCGGATCTTTAAGCGCTGGCAGGCGGTGAACCAGAAGTGGAAAGTGCTGAATTACGAGAAAGCAAAGGACTTAGGTGACCCTGTCAGCTCCAGCGGCGCCGAGACAAACCCTTCCGTCACGAACAGCAGGCGGAGGGCGAGGCATCGAGTCAGGACTTTCCTCCACCACCACTGTGGCTATACTATTTTGCACATTCTCGGCGAATTAAGACTCAACAACCTTCAAGGTACCAATCATGAGATGGTCATGAGGGTGACCACTGTATGAAGCCTGGTGTTAGAGATTAATGTGCTCTCAAGATTGGGGAGTCGCAAAGTTTTTTGTTTTTTTTTTTTGTGGGGGGGGGGGCACACCACATACACACAAAGCTAATCTGCTGAACAAACACTGCGAATAAAATTTGGTTTAATGCTTTGCCAACAGAACCGGCCTCTGACAGTATGGAGGCAGAGGTTTTGATTGGGCCCAAATAGAGCAGTTTTATCTGACTCTAAAAAATAAGGACTGGACTATTTAAAAAAGTTGATTCTTACGGTTATTATCCCTGTTTTCTACCGTCATGATGATTAATTATCACACAATGTAATTTGTGCTTTTCTTCCTTTCTTTGTGACATGGCCGTCACTTCAAGCATACCCTCAAAGTGCTAGTCATGTTTTCTATTAAAGACTTGGGACAGACAAATGTGCCATTGCATGCTGTTTTGCACATTGGATGTTTTAGGAAACAACTCACAAAATGCGCCACAGAAAAATGTTATTTACATTAAATTATCAGAAAAAAATACAAATCTCAAAAATATAAGACTGAAACAAGACTGTTTTTTATGAATTTTGTCTGTCATGGTATGTTTTGCTTTTTTCTGACAAGACACTGTAAATAATGATTCAGAGTTAGATTTGACATCACTGGGGTTTTTTACAGTTTTCAATAAAAAGAATCGTACTTTCCGTGTGAAGCCATTTCCTGCTGTCACTGGGTGAGAGGCGGCGTACACGTTTGGAGCGCTCACTGTTAAATCTGCAGTCCTTAAAAACATCAATCTATTTCAATCTTTCAACAGAGGTGGAAGATGTTGACAACAATGCATCAACACAGAGATACTTGGGAAGGCAGATGGAAAACTCATGAGCACGCTTGCAGTGTTTCAGCCTGGTCGTCAACTCAACAAAGCGGATGCACTTCTTAATAATAATAATAATACATGGGATTTTTATAGCGCTTTTCATGACACTCAAAGACGCTTCACAAGTAAAAAAAACAGAGGGAAAAGAACATACACAGAATTATTGGGAAGAAGTCCAAATTGGAGAGTGTGGCGATGAGCGCCAGTCCAGGGACAAGCTGGAGGGGCACATTCTTGCACATTGTGCACATGTGTGTGTGTGTATGTATATATATATATATATATATATATATATATATGTGTGTGTGTGTGTGTGTCTGTCTGTCTGTGTATGTATGTATATGTATACATATATACTGTGTGTTTGTGTGAAATGTGATATAGTTAGATAACAGCTGTGTTCGTGAGAGTGAGAGAAACAACACTACCTATTGATGTGTTTACTTAGTTTACACCGGTTTAAAACCCCAACTTTTGCAACTTGTTGACCCATTTTTATTTGAAGGAAAAAGATGTACCTGGCGGAAGATCCAGTCTTTTGAACGATTTCATTGAAAAATCAATTTCTCTCGGCTTTGGTCAGTTTGTTTAAAGTCCTTCAGACTGGTCGGCTGTGATGATCAGTGACCTGGATCTGGAGATGAGTCACGGACGAGAAGGTTTTTCTCCCTTTAAACACAATCGATGAGCTAATCTGAGAGCTGGAAATCCTTTCGATCAATCTGGTCTCATCTGACCCCAGAAACCATATCGGTCATTTTTTGCACTCAACGCGATACTTGTGGTTTCCTAACGTGTTCTTTCAAGGGTCCGTGCCGGACTATTTTCTGCCATTTTGCAGCCGTGACAGAGTACTTGCATGTGAGCGGCGCTGTTTTGTTCCGCCGAGCTAGCTGCGGGGTGCTAGCCGGACGAGCTAGCAGCGGCGAGTTAGCTGCGGCGGAGCTAGCTACTGCGGGTGGCTAGCCGCGGCGAGCTAGCCACCCGCAGCGGGCGCACTTTGATGACGTAGTAGAGCCGCGACTCTCCGGTGTTTACCGGGAGACCAACTTGCCGGCGAGTCCGACGGGGATCGTTGGTTTCCGCGCACGACCCGCCGAGTGTTTTGAGTCTTAATGATAGAGGCGTCTCTGCTTGAAGCCGAGATGAGTTCGTCGATGCCTCAGAAGCGCTACTACAGACAGAGAGCCCACTCGAACCCGATGGCTCATCACACGTTCGACTAGTGAGTGACGTCCGGGTTCGCCGCTCCTCTTCACGCCAGCCAGGTCATTCGGTACGCCCGGCTGCCGACCCGCACGTAGCCGTGTTACGCTTAGGGCTAAGGAGGTAGACATTCCTGGTCGGGTTCCCGGCTCTTCCTAGCCAGTCCCCGGGCTGTTGTTGAGCGACACGCCGAAGCCCTCGGTGGTGTCCTGGCGCTGGTGGACGGCAGGGTTAGGGTTAGCAGCCCGATGCTCATGGTTCTCCCGTGATGGCCTCCAAGTTCACTGACCTTGTGCTCTGTGTGTGACAATAAAAACGTCTCTTCTTTCTGCTTCAAGTTGTCTCGACCCCATTCCCGAACAGATATTCGTCCCCTGTGGTGATTGTGCTTGACCCCTCTCTTGTCAGCCCCGTCTGCCCGGAGGAGATGACCTGGTCCAGGTTGTATCCAGAGTTTTTCACCGGCTCTCTGTCCGATAAAGGGGACGCCAAGGTCGAGTTTGCGGATATTGGCTGTGGATATGGGGGGCTTTTAGGTACTTCGTTTGTCGATTTCCCACCCATCACATGTGAACCCCATTGACCCCATTTAAGATTAACTTTTATATTTTTTCAGTTGAGTTATCGACACTTTTTCCTAAGAAACTCATGCTGGGTCTGGAGATTCGAGTGAAAGTGTCCGATTACGTTCAGGATCGCATCAAATCCCTGCGCGCATCAGAACCAGGAAGCTACCAGAACATCGCGTGTATCCGTAGCAACGCCATGAAGTACCTCCCCAACTTTTTCTCCAAAGGTCAGGTAGGTTCTGCGCCTGTCACACACTGCAGCTCAGATTAATCAACACCACTCATCTCAGCATCAAAAATCCAAATTCCCCAGTCTGCAAATGCAGTTTTTATTATGCATCAGGTTAGATCTCACAAGCATCACATGAGGTTCAGATTTCTTGAAAAAGCATTTACGTCACAATGTAAGCTAGGAAGTAGAGGGTCACATCAGACACACTCCTCATCCTGTGACTGTCCAGGGTTGGTTTAAGTCCATAAAGCTTTTCTTGCTGGACTTGCAACAGTTCTGTGGGCAGCATCTCATTCCTGACGGGTTGTAGGTTCAGCCTGTTGTTTCCACAGTTGGGCTTGGACCAGCTCCAGAGGAGATCACTCTATCACACTACACTTGTAACCAGAGCAAGGTATCCTTTATGTATCACCAATACGGCTTGAAAAACACAGTGAAAACACTCAGTCTGTCCCTCGATTCCACAGGTGAAGCCCATAAACAGATTCATTACACACTGAGCGAATTATTTAAAGCCTTTTTTTCTTGAAAGTATGGCTTACAGATAATGAAGTGCAAAATTAAGTGTCTCGGATTATTACAATATTGTGCAAAAGTTCAAAATTGGAACGTATGGTGCCACGTGCCAAATGAAGCAAATTAACTCAAAACACCTGCAAAGGTTTCCTGAGCCTTTAAATGCTCTCTGTCTGGGTCAGTAGGCCACACGATCATGGGGAAGACCGCTGACTCGACAGATGTCCAGAAGGCAGTCATCGACACCCTCCGCAAGGAGGGGAAGCCAAGAAAGGTCACTGCGAGAGTTGCTTGTTGTTCACAAAGTACTGTATGCAAGAATGTTCAGTGAAAGTTGAGGCGAAGGAAAGCGCGCTAGGAATAGGTGCACCAGAGACATGACCTGAAGGCTGCTATCACAGCTACCTGAGCAGTGTCACTGGCAGATCCCCTCCATGCAACGTCGCAGCGATGCAGTAGTTGGTGCAAAAAGGAGACCCGACCAAGTATTGAGTGCATAGAAAGAAACATGCTTTTCAGAAAGCCTGACATTTCTGTTTAAAACACTCTCTTTTTTCATTGATCCTGTGTAGTATTCAATTTTCCGAGACACTGAATTTTTGTTTTCATTGTCTGTAAGCCATACTCATCAACATTTCGAGAAATTAAGGCATGAAATACTTTGCTCTATGTGTAATGACACTATATAATACGCAAGTTTCGCTGTGAATATGATATTTGCATTTTTTGAGCCATACCTGTGGATTTTCTACGTTACTCAAGCCTTAATTTCTGAATGTTGTGTTAAAAACAAAAGGAAAGAAAACAGCTTTAGTTTTTCCATAATTAAAAAGAAAGCGACGGTGATTTGATTCAAAGTAGGAAATTGTTGATCAAAAACAGAAAGAGAAGCCATCCAAAATTAAATTACACCTTTTGGGCCTCGACAGGTTTCAGAATGGGGTTCTGCAGTGCATTAGTGGAACCAGTCAAGGCTGAGACACAGATGGGAAAAATCATAAAAATGACTTTGAAAAAAACGCTGATTAAACTGTTAATGTCCCTTCTCAACTGGATCTGTTTCCACACTGCATTGTGAATAGATGCAATTTCTGCAGCCCCGCGACTGTGGATTCTGCAGCTCTGGAATGTAATAAAAGTATGACGAGGTAACGTCTTAAACCTGCATCACCAGTTCTGAATAGTTTTTTTGTGACATTGTTAGGTGGCAAAAAGGAACGTGTGAAATGTTTCCATATCGTGGATATCTGAATGTGAACCGACTAAAGGCAGCGATCCTCATGATGATTTCATGGGTGCGTTTGATGCAAGTTAACCATAACAGTCATTTATTTACTTACCACAAATAAACCTATTTTTTTCCCACAATGTCTCCCATCCCCGCTCCACTTGTAAGAGCTCAGTATCACAAGTTCCTGTAACCAGGTTAAATGAATCCTAACACTATGTCCTGGGACTGCCGGGGTAACGAGAGAACGCAGGCCAGAAACTGTCTTACCAAAATTAATTCCTTTCCAGGTAAAACATATGGATTGAATCACTTTACACGGATCGCCTAATAAAGCCGGGATTTCAAAACAATGGGGTCATTGAATCGCATCAGCTGAGAACCAGGCAGGGCAAGACGCTTTTTATCCGTTCCAGTTAGCCACGGTAATCTATGACTTCTTAAAACTCATATAGATTACACAGTGGGCTTTTTGTACTGGGGTTAATCGAGGGACCCCAGATAAAAGGTTCACCTCAAATGCCCCGGAGCGAACATAAACTCAAGTGAAAAAGGGAGAGGAAAAAGAAAAACAACAAGCTACTCGAGAGTCGCCATTATATCACCGCCTCAGTTATGGCTTGAAGAACATGGTCGTCGGACCACGGGAAGTCAGACCGGTTTCGGAGGAGTTTCAGTATTTATTTACCAACAATCAGCCTCAACCGTTAACCACCTGGGATTTTTTTTTTTCAATCTAGTGCACCATCACTTCACACAAACGTCTGAAACGCGCACTCTTACACCCGGCGTCCTTCTCATCTTCTCTTGGCATTGGTCAGTTTACCTCTTGTAAGAATCCTAGGTGGCACGGTTGTGCGGCGATCGACTCGTTCGTCCTCGCAGGGGAGAAGGTCTCCGGTTTGATTCCACGACTCAGCAGAGTTCTTTCTGTGTGGAGCTCGCATGATCTTCCCACGCTCGGGCTCCAACCATTTCCCTCGACTGTCCAAAAATGAGAAGTACGTTAATTGTAGACTCCATATTGTCAACCGGCTTGAATGAGTATTTCAATCTGTGGCCGCTGTGATTGACTGCCGACTGGTCTTGGTCAAATCCTGCTCCACAGCTGCAATCGGCACCAGGCCTCCAAGATCCCTGAGTGCAGAGAAGTGGTGCAGAAAATTAAATAAAAGAAAAGAGAGGTGCTTCCTTTGTCACGGCCCTGCTGGCGAAAGCCGGTCACAGCGGTATTTGAAAGGAGAGGTTTATCCCTGAGCCGTGAGTCAGGAGCGTGGTGTGATACCACGGACCGACAACGGGCTTCATGTTTGGACAATAGAAACATTAGTCGTGTTGTCGCCGTGGCGCAAGAACACGAGCAAATGCAGGATATTTGGGGTTCTGGAATTTAAGTTTCTTCGATAAGTCAAGATAGGTGAGATAGTTCTGCCGATCAAACCCCCTGACCCGCTTTCTGGAACGCCATCCAGGGAGGATAATATGAGAGAGGAGAGACTGAGCAGGGCTTTTATTCAGCCGTCTATAACAGGACTGCACAATTAGCCTGTTGTGACCTTGAATGTCCTCTGGGCCCCGAACCAGACCTCTTGTCCCACAGGATGCACTGGGTTCCATCCAGATATACAAATTCAATTTCATCTCTTTGTTTCCATGCACCATGGCAACCGTTTCTCAGAGAGTAAATATGGCCCGCTCCAGCGAGTGCGATTTCTCAGGGACGCTCTGAGCAAATTTCATTACATCTAGAACAATTGCGCTCTTGGACTGGAAGCTAGTCTCGAATTCTGGGGGTCGTCGTGACTTTGAAAATCGTGTCTCTGGAAATCATTTGAAAATGAATTATTTGATTTCCCAAGAATAAAGTTATCTCGTCCAAATCAAAAGGTGAATTATTGTCACGACACTGTCTTGGGGGCTCCCTCCTCCCAGACCTCCCACTCACAGGTTTCTGGCTGCAGGGGCCGATACTGGGGGCCCGAGATCTTGCGAAATGTGGTTTGGCTCCGGAGGTTGGACGTCACTTAGCTCACTTGATTGACTTCTTAAAGACGCTGATCAACACCAGATCTCGCTTAACTCCCCTACCCTCGCTGCTGTGTGTGTGTGTGTGTGTGTGTGTGTGTGTGTGTGTGTGTGTGTGTGTGTGTGTGTGTGTGTGTGTGTGTGTGTGTGTGTGTGTGTGTGTGTGTGAAGGGGGGGTGCATGTCATGGCAGGCTGAAATACTGCACTTTATCGGACCTTGGTCTCTTAGGGTCTGTTTCCTTTGGTAAGCCATTTTTTTTCCCCTCTTTGTCAGCAAGTCTGTTTTCGGAGTTATTGGATGCAATGAGACAGAATTATTGAAAAACTGTTTTTTCCCCGTTGTCCCATATGCTTGTGGACATCTAAATATTTCTAAAATACATTTTTCCAGACAATAGTCAAAGCTGTAAATCCGGAACCAAAGACTTAATTATGACCTTGGATTTTGTTCCTATAAGCGTCATAGAGATATTGATATTAACTGCAATTTGACTTGTTGGCAGAAGTGATCCGGTTTCCTTTGAATGCGCTATTTCAAGATATGAGAATGATGCAAATCTATTTTTCCAACGTGCATCAGTGCTTGTTACTGTGCTGAGGTTTGAGACCCCTTGAGCCGAACATCCCGGCATTTTCATGGTTTGAGCAGAACCTAAGGTTGTCAGTTTCGAGCGACTTTCTCCCACGGCGGCGTCACTCTGTTGGGCCACCATCACCTCCGGTGCATTTTTTGCACCACCCAGACCAGCGCTCAATCTATTTCCAAACCTTTCACATGCATGATGGGCTTCAGCAGTTGAAACAGCACATTTTAAAGACCCGGGAATCTTGTCTCTCTCTCTCTCTTCATAGAATGTTTTTGTTGCCCAAAATAGTTTAACATTTTAGGGTTTTTCCATTTTCTGCCGGCGCTGCACCAGCAGTCCCCACTGATTGTACCCTCATCTTTCTGTCTGTACCTGACATCATTTATCTCAACTAATGAAAAGTTGCAGGAATCTTTTTTCCATGTATCAGCCAGACTAACAGAAGTTGAGCCTGCACTTGTGCACTTGTCAGAGATGGAGACACGGGGGAATTTTATGGAAGAAAATTGAAAGAGGAAATTTGTAGTTTTGCAAGCCCGGGGTACTTAACGTCTGTATACCGCAATATAATGCGGCCTATGTTTAAGCGTCGACGTCCGTTCCTTTTCGCGTTGCGGTATCAAAGTACGTTTCGTAAGGACAGAATCCTGTCTGGTACGAACGCAGGAATGATGTAAACTAATGGGCAGAAGTCAAAGAAGCGGGACGCGGGCCCACCGACCTCACCTCTTCTGGCTCTCTGTCTTTCAGCTCAGTAAGATGTTCTTCCTCTTCCCCGACCCCCATTTCAAGAAGACCAAACACAAGTGGAGGATCATCAGTCCCACGCTGCTAGCAGAGTACGCCTACACGCTGAGGGTCGGGGTAAGTGTGCAGCGCCGAAACCCTCCAGCTCTATTAGCGAGTGACGCTTATCAAAGTGATATTTGAGATACGCGCTGGTGTCCAACATGTGGATGTTTCCTAGGCAACAGTGAGGGACTTCTTTACAGATTCTTTGAACTTTTAGCCTTTATTTCTTTTGCCTAAACTTACAAAGATCACATTATATCTTAACATTCACTAAATCCTCCAAAATGTGCAGTTCTACAGCAGTTTCTAAACAGCAGTAAAAGTAGAGTTTATTGGGATTTGCAGCTGCAAATTAAAGGCGCGTTCACATGGCTTGTACGTTCACAGAGGTTTGATCCAAAACTGAAATGAGAGAATCACATGTGGAAAACCCGCTCAGTGGGGTCTCCGTCTTTCTGTTTTAATGCACACTTCAAATTCGTTCACGGGGGAACAATCAGCGAATCATAAATGCAGGTCAGTGTGAATACCTGGTGATGAACAGAAACACGGAAAATGGCGGCGACGCAAAGGGCGACGAGGAAACTACGACATCCCTTGAATAAACACAAATTCTATATTTTGAGTCATCGGCATATGGTTCCACTCATCTTCTGCTGCAATAATTGCCACTGACTCTGACTGATAGCGCCATATGTCAATGATCCCAGTAATTGGCTGGTAAAGTGCCCAGATTTGCTTTTTATTTTCTGGATTTGTACAGAGACCATCTATGTGAGGCAGAGGCAGTGCGACTTAAAGTTTTGGACCAAAGTATTGAATACGTGACATAAAGCACTCGCAACATCGGAGCTTTGTGTTCTTCCAATCCTCCTGTCCTCTGGGTCTCCCTGAGATTTCTAAGTAGCCCAGGTATGCTGCTGCTGTTGCCAAAGAAATAGTTATTCTGCCTCTCAAAGTTTTAGATCCAATAGACAAACTGATCTGCCGTTACGTACAAGTATTTGCTCAAAGCGGCAGAATGTGAGCTGCAACTGGATACAGCAAATCATGTACCAAAGGATCCCGCTTAGCCGTGAATCCAAATGTCTCTTGAGTCAAGGGGGCTGATCTACCGAGGATTTACAGCAGCAGGACGGTGAGCACGCCAATCTTTTGAGCAGAAACTACTAAGACTGTCCTCATTATTCAGTTGTCTTTGGCTCGGGGGCGAGCGGGATCACTCGACTACTGGTTTTGCTCTTTCTTTTTGCAAGAAGATATAGAAATACTAAAAAAACACCCGCTTTCACTGGTATCTCTTGTATTCCAAGAGGTTTCGAAATGTCTGCCCATCACACTTCCCTCCTCTCAAAAAATCAAAACGTGGAAAGTAAAGCTGGTTTATCGATTTTTATAGAGCAACAAAAAACTCTCAAACCCTCTGCATGTAAAGTCAGCCAACATCAATTCATCAAATAATATATCGCCACCTTCCTCAGCATTTAAGCAGCCGGTGTGGCCCGCAGCTGGCTGCAATCTGTGCACGCCCTGCTCCCGCCTGTCAGAGCAGCACTGGGACACTCGAATGGGGCGCGAGCGCTGATGGAGGCTGCGGGGAACAATGGAAGGCCTTGTGTCTAAATTTGGCTTTATCGTTTTTCCTCTTGTGTGTCTGTGTATGTATGTACCCCTGTGCATGTATGTGCTGTGTGTGTGTGTGTGTGTGTGTGTGTGTGTGTGTGTGTGTGTGTGTGTGTGTGTGTGTGTGTTCACCACGAGGGCCTTCACTTTTGGCTCGTGGCCATGACTGTGCTGCAGGCCGGGGAGGCTGTCAGGAAAAGTGCTCATTTACACCAGCAGTTTCACACTCAAATTAGCCTGAACGTAGGCCTTATTAATGACAACATTTGAAAGTGAATGGTTTTCAAGGCCTCGTGCCATGCGGGTACGGAGCTAACGTGCGCCCGGTCTCATTCCGATCCTGGGTTCTCTGAAAGAGGAAAAAAAAACAAGTTGCATACGTGCCTAATGAGCGTCCTAGCAGAAATGTGTGCCATTCGCCGATGCTTCTATGAATCCTTTTTCCAGTTACACTATCTCTCCAGCCTCCAAAGTAAAGTACAGTGACACTGCGGATTAACCTCTGTGTTGTCTGTAGGTTATTTTTATCTTTTGTGCAAGACCGCTGCTCCGCAGAGCTGATGAAACAACGTAACTCGGACCGACGCGATTGACACGGCAGATCAAAACCCAGTCGTGAAGAGCATACCGTCTGATCAGGGTTGCACTAATTGCAAGGACTAAATAAACTGATCGTTTTTCTGCATCTCCCCCCCTCAGGGTTTGGTGTATACCATAACGGACGTGGAGGAAGTCCACCTCTGGATGGTGAAGCATTTCGATGAACATCCGCTATTCACACGGGTTCCCAGTGGAGACCTGGTACGGTGACGTTTGCATCCCAGTGTTTGCATGTCATGACATCCTTGTTTGCTCATCTGCTCAGTGCAAAGAAATGAGGTCAGAATTTTATCTTTTTGGTTCTGAAATTGCGAATTTTATAGGAATAGACCTTTAAGGAAAATGGCATTTTATCTGGCGTGTTTGCATGAGTTGCATGAGTTGCATAAGGTGCACCCCTATCTTATTCCCTGAAACCAAGAGCTCTCTGTGAAAATTAAAATGACATGAAACCGCTTTAACTGTAAAAGATTCCCGGTCAACAGAAACTACCCGGGCTGGTAATCAAGGGTGCAGACTACAGGTCCCAGGCCGAAACTCAGAACGGGGCTTTTCTCGTTTCCCACCTCTCCTGGACGCCTGATTTACGAAGATCCCAATTCTAAACAATCCTGTTTATTTGACCTATTTCTTTCTTGCGATCAGATAAAAAGGGCTGGCCGAATGACTGCGGAGGCAAAATTGGCGACGATGGTATTATAAAAGAGCGGGTTTGACGAGATTTAATGGTGTCAGTCAGGGAGAGTGGAAATGGTTGTCTGTGCTCAAAGGAAACCCGAGCCGCCAGGACCAGGGATACTGTTGAGCGACGGCAAAGAGAACTGAAGATCTCGCAGTCGTGGAGAAAGTGCTCAGAGTTTTTCAGGACGGTAAAAAAGAAAATATTTTCACCACATGAAAAAGTTTACATGGGTGCCGAGCGGGTCGGTCAGCGTGCCGCCTTCAAATCTGGTTTCGCTGAATATGATTAGTTCAAGGTTTATTGAAACCAGGTTTAAATCTCATGCCCGTCCATCCGTTTTACGACGCTTATCTGCGGTGGCGTTGCAGCGGCGCCGACCGAAGCCGGGAGAGTCCCTCTCTCGGGGACTCGGTCCCGCTCTTCCGGGGGGAATCCGGAGGCGCTGCCGGGCCAGCGGAGAGACAGAGTCCCTCTGGGGTTCCTGGTCTTCCCGGAGCCTCCTCCGGCTGGGGCATGAAAGGAAGGCCTCACCAGGGAGGCGTCCAGGAGGTGTCCTGGACAGATCTGGTTCTTTTGATCACGTGACTATAGGTGAGGGGGGGGGAACCTGGATAGGCCGGTAAATCAAGAGGTTCGCCTTTCAGCTCAGCTCTTTCTTCACCAGGGAAGACTAATTTGTCCTCCTTAATGCTGACGCTGCGCCGCCCTGGTTTGTCCATCCAGAGGCCCTGCCCCCAGAGTCTACACGATGCCGCAGATGCGCGTCGGCCAAGGCGGTCCTGCAGCATCCAGGCCCCCGAGGAACTCTGGGATGATCTAATCCCCCTTGGGGATCTGTCACCGAGGAGCTTTTTAACCACCAAGGCAAGAACGGCCCCAGAAATAGGGGAGTCCCCCCCCGAGGTCCCAGATTCTGCTTCCTCTTTGGAAAGCGTGTAGGGGATGTCGAGCGGGTATAAATCACGCGTCATTGAAGTCAATAAAAGGTATAAAAGTTTTTTATCTGTTTGCACTTTTTCCAGCTCACCGGCCAGGTAGTTTCCTGAAGCCCGCTTTGCTCCTTAATGTCCAGAGCTGTCAAATGATTGGCGACCTCCTCATGATTCGAGAGGATCCCTGGAATTTCAGGGCCATTCAGTCAAAACCAAACGGAGGGGTTCCCCCCCCAAGAGCGGACGTCCCCGACACGTGCCCACCAAGTCTCAAATTCACTGCCCTGCATATGTGTGTACTTTGGCACTGATTAGGGCTGAATTTATTTTCAGGGCACTAAAATAAACTTCTCTTGGCAGGCCGATGATGTCATCATAAGTCGTCTGGGGACCTGCACGGAGGAAGGGAAGAAAGTGCAGAGGAACGGAGGGAAGAATTTCCTCGCCGTTTTCAGGAGGACCGAGGATTCAAGTTTAGCCTCGGAGCAGCAATAAAGAGTCTCTCGCAGGCTGGAGGGTTGCCCCGCGGGCCTGCTCATGGACTAACAAATGGAATTTGCCCGCCGTCAAATCGCACGGTTCATTTACCAGGTTTCCCGCTAATTTTTATGACCTTCGTTTGCCAGCACCGATGACTTTCATTCACTGAAGGGTCGCGTGTGCGTTATCGCCGCATCCCTGCTTCGAACTGCCATCTCACAAAGTCAGAAGGTCCTGCCGATGAAACCACATGGACAGATGTTGCCTTTTTTTGTGCGGCGCTGCTCCTGCCTGAGCATCATCATGCTAAATACGACGACAACCCCTGTTAAAAAGTAATAATAATACTCATTACATGCTTTCTTCCAATTCAACGGCGTAAGAGTTCTCATTTTACTTTCAGTCTTCATCTGGTTTATTCATTTCAGGACCTTAAACCAGCTACTTAAGTTCACTCGTCTTCATGACACACGACCCACAGTTCTTGAAAGACTCTGCAGTGAAGAGCATTTTCTCTGACAGCGTGTGGCCTTGTTTCCTTTTTTAGGTCAGTTTTTTTCACGTAAATGCATTTGCAGATATCTGAACTGAAAGAGGTCAAGCCTTATTTGTTTGTTTTGTTAAATCACTGCGATCGTAAATCACCCTCAGTCACCCACGGGCGTCTGGTGAGGATGTTTGTCGTCGATTTTTTTCGCAAATAAATCCATAACAGAACCCCGTGCCTTGGGAGTGTGTGCTTTGTCATTTCGTCCGTCTCACATGAAAGTTGTGAGTAAGGGTCAAAGTCTTGAAGCGGCTGTGCAGGGGGAGAGTGATGAACAGTGGCACGGCTCCTCTGGGATGAAAGTAAAATATTGGAAAACGTGAGCCGGCAACAGTGAGTTCAAGTACTAATTAACAAAAACAAAGTAATGCTGGTGTCAGACAACACTTTGTGAACTTTGTGCCCCTTAATTATTCCGTGGAGATATAGCCAAACCAAATAGCTTAAAGGAATGGTTCACTTCAGATTGTTCGTGTTGACGTTTTTGGCCACATGCTGTTGCTTAGCGTGAAAACGGATGAACCCCGTTTGCAGGCGGGGATGTGCTGCTGAGTGTTTTCGTCACGTCTGCATAGAGTTCTGTAAATATGGCGCATATTGACACAATTTTTTGTTTGGAATCTGATGTCGTAGGTAAGCCAGTGTATATTTTAATACGCTGTATATTTAAATACCGTCTGGTCATCGAGCGAGAGCTGGTGTGAGCGCATTCACAGCAAATGTAATGCGTTTGGCAACGCCGGTGACGAAGGGAGCGATATCTGTTGATCTTGTGTGAATCCGAACTCGAGACGTTCAGACATGGTGGCACGGCATTACTTGGCGGGCTCGAATATACCGGAGTCAACGACAAAGGACTTCCCTCTCGTTCCGGAGAACGTCCGAGTCCGAAGGGAGTAAACCGGCCGTCGGTGTGGAGCCACTCGGCCCAGACGGAGCAATGCGCTTATGTTACACAAGTAACATGTGGGATCAAGCTGCAGTCATTTAGACGCAAAAAAGAACATTTGCTCGTATTATTTCCCGACGGATCGTTTTACACCCCAATGATGGAGAAAAAAACAAATGGAGTTTCAGATTAAAAAGTACAATTTTGTAAAAGTTCCTCAGACTTCTGCAAAAAATCCTGACACATAATTTCCTTCAGGTATGAGAATTGTGATGTGATCGATTCAGCGTTGAGGCCCTTCAACTCAACAATGAAAACCTGTGACTATTCATTTAAAAGACAAAACTGCAGTGCTTTATGAAGCGGGCCGGACGCCCGCCCGTCATTTCTCTTCCCATGTCAGCTTGTGCGACCCTGGCTGATACTGAAGCTTAAGGATCTATGAACAGTCCTTCATCGATCCCGCGCCGTCCGACCCGGCGGGCTCTCTTCACCTTGCGATCACTTTTCGGTGTTCGATCGGCTCTCGAACGTTTTTTTCAGGAAAAAAATAGTCACCCTTTCCTACCCTTTCATTTGCTCATTTGCTCCATTGAAAGAAAAGAAAAGAGGAAAATCAACTATTTCCCATGAATCGCAGAGGTGGTCCGAGATTTTCCAAAAATGATTCGGATCCTCGGCTGCCGGGCTGAAATAACTGACCGCCGCGGAGGGTTTGTTGTGATAAAGCTTATGGGATGTAAGATTTCTCTACATCTACATTCGCTATCTCTAATCCGGGGTAATACTTTGTCTAAAAAAGCCAAATGGCACAGTATTATGTGGATCTTTTTTGGAACAATTACGGTTTTAACGTTCATGGAACAAGCACGTATGGCACCCGGGCTTTAACAGACATTTGCTTCTCTTTGCATTTTCTGAAGCGAAACGTGTGGAAATCTTGACCCGCTTATTCCCACCGTTTCAATATGACGAAAGCCACCCTCCCGCTCAGCTGCTTTCTAAGGTTGCGGGACGGAGGAGGAACAAAATGGCCCTTTTTATGGCGAGTCCATTTTTGCCCCGCCGCCATATGTAAGTGATAAATAGTGGGAAATGTGATCTGCTCAAACTTTTCAAAGTAATCTTTACTGCTGATGGACAAGTGTAATTATTTTGAAGCGAGGAGCAGCTGTGGCCCTCTCCAGCTTCCCTAACAGTTTACACCTGCCGCTCATGACGTCGCGGCTGCCCGGCTCTGAAAGTCGGCCTGCGTCGGACGACCGCAGCGCGACACGGTGCCAAGTGGTTGTCAGTTATCGGCGGGCTGGCGGCGAGCGCGGCCGTGCCTGCCATTCTCCCCCTTCTTAGGACACCAGTTATTCAAGATCGAACTCTCGATTGTATGCGCCGCTCATCGGCTCGAGCGTGCGGCGGCTTCTCCGCCTTCCTCTTGCTTGTTTTTAGTTAGTTAGTTAGTTAGTCCTCTTGCACGAGATGCGCAGAGCCAACCGTGGCTACCAGGTTTCTCCATCGGGGTCTGTCGTTGGCAAGTTGCCGTGCCTGTGCCAGGCTCACACCGCAGGCCCTGAGGTCCTGGGCCACAACACCAAGCCGGCGGGTGCGGGGGGCACCTCTGGGTCTTCTCCATCCGGCTAGCTGGGGATTAAAGGCCAAGATGGAGCTTGCGGGGTGTTCGGCAGGCGAGCGGATGATGTGGCCATACCGACGAACTCGCCGCATTGCCGCGAGGCGAGATGCCGGGGGCCGCCGGGTTCGATCCCTTAGGGTCTTGTTGGTGACATGCTGGGTCCAGCTGATGCCTTCTAATGTCCTCAGGGCCCTGGAGTCAAATCCATCAAGCCTGGCTGCCAGCGTGTTGTTCAGCGGCCAGGTTTCGGAGCCATAGAGAAGGACAGAGATGACTGAGGCATTGTAGACCCGGAGCTTTGTCCTCTTGCTTGTTTTTACATCATCTGATTTCCCGTCTTCCTCCTGCCACCGTTGTTATGGCCACATGTGGGACAGTGAATGTCATGCGAGTCCAAAGAAAGGTCTGCCTCATCCGTGCAAAGCGGAGAGTATGGATATTATCTTGTTTTATTTCGGGCATCTGCTCTTTAAAGGTAACGGGTCGGATTGATCGGGATCACACTCAAACCAGCCCGAAGTGACTCCGGACTGAGTCGGCCGCTCACTTTGTATCTGCTGTCCCGGTTGTTTGTCCACCTCTTGTGTTATGACACAAATCTTGTGTTGCTGAATCCCGAGCTGTTCGAGAGGCTCTGTGTCAAAGCCTGTAAGGGAGAAACTGGATCTGCGTCAATCAATCAATAACCCTAACCCGGCAAGATGCGACAGTGGCGGTTCTGAGCTGTGCGAACCTCTACTGGGTAGTTATTGTCGGGGCGCCTCGATGTGGACGCCATGAAAACCTCCCGAGATGGAGTCAGGACTTCAGGAATAGCGGCGTGTCTTTTCGCCTGAAAAAGGAACTGAAAAATGGAGGTGAACCAACCAAGTCTTCCCACCGACAAAGTCCCTGATAACTTACCTCATTTCTTGAGGCCAGAAAAAAAATGTGACCGTCTGTCAACCTGAATATCGAGTTGCACTGAGCCTATTTTCATGAGCCGAATCATTTGAAAAGATGGCGATCGGGTAATAAAAACAACGTAATGACAGTAGCCTTTTAATGGATGCGCTTATCAAGTTGAAATCCCACTTCTGTAAAAGACGTGGACAAAAGGAGAAAAAAAGAGAAAAAGCCATGTAAATGACTGCAGGGAGGAAGCCAAACGTTCCCAAACGGCCCGGACTTTCATCCCAGAGAACTCGCTGGGCCGCCTGCGTCCGTCTCAAGTCAAAAAATAAAACCAAGCCACAGCAATTCTGGAACAGACGTCCTCATCAGGACAAAGCCGAGGGCAAAGCTAATGAGCAACACTGAAGCCCGATTAAAAAATCATTTCAAAAGAAATTTGTGATAACTTTGAAAGTCACGATCTTGGTTGATCTTTTATTTCATTGACTCCTCTGTGATCGTTGCGATCGGATCCGGACCGAAGGGTTCGAAGAAACCGCCAAAGGTCCGTCATTACATTCGCAGAGGCGCCAGTGCCACGGAGGACCGTGCGCCAGATTATACAGACGTCGAAGAAGTCTTTACTCACATGACCGCGGCCATATGGTGTCCAGATGTGCTCTTAATTCAACAGATGCCCTTTTACCACACCTTAAATCCCTACAGATGGATGACAAATAAAGGGATAAAAGGAAAAACAGACATAAAATGTCTCAGCGAGGCAAGTGTCGACCACGAGTGGCACAAATGGCTCGAAAGTTCTCTGGCACAAATCCTGCGAGTTTCTAAATGCAGGGGAAGACCGACACCCCCCCCGACCCCCGAGAAGGATAGAAAAAAAAAAATCTTTTTGATGTTTTCCACGATGATGTCGCACACTTGGCGCCGCGGCGGCAGAGATCGGCCGAGGAGGTGATTCGGCCGGTTTCCGTGCTCAAAACCCATGTCCGACATCCTTTGCCTCGTATTGTCGTCCGTTTGGATTCTCGTGTGTGTGAGAGAGTGTGTCAGGCAACCCTCTCGTGGCTGTTTTGCACACCGAACGCCAGGTTGTGCCACAGTGAAAAAATCCAATGCTGAATCGTACGTGAAAAATGTGGACCGATTAAAAACTGTGGTTCTTTATCACCTTGAGAAGGTTGTTAGAGCTCCAAGTTGGTGCAGTGAAATTGTTGAGACAGAAATAACAGCAGTTGAAAGGGAGCAGATCAGCAATGATCCAGAAAGAGCGGTTTGCTCAATGCAGGAATAGAATAGTGACGGGCCGACAGAAAGTTGAAATCTGCCTAAATATTTATAAAGGTGTGAACTGAAATGTGCCATCGAGGCTCCTGTGCGTAGCGAATCTTTTTTTTTTTTTCACCGCTTCTGCTGATCCAATAAACCAAACCAGTTTTCTGCACAGTATTCCATGTTGGAGTACCGAGTAACTCCCTCCAATTTCTCTATTTAATTTCTTGATTTCTCCCTAAAAGCAAACTAAGTCCAGGAGTCTTGTGTTATTTTGCAGGAAAGGCGGCTTTTCTCAGCTTTCTCCTTATCAATTAAGGTGCGTGTGAACAAGTCCAGCCAACTTGTTGCAATGGCCTTTTTTGTTCCCTCTCGATAAAGTGAGGTGCGTTCCTTTGCCTGGGCTGCGCAGCTGTTACGGTTGGTTCCCAAGAGGACAGACACAGGTTCGTAGAATCGCAGGTGGTTTAATAAGTGGATAGACCGGGAGGTCGTACACATATCAGGGAGAAGACTACGCAGACTTCTCATAGCAACGAGATCAGACAATGTCTGCAACTTTGGGTCCACCTTATATACTCTTGTCTAATTAGTGGGATTGTTTCCTGGTGAGGCGTGTTCACCAGGTGCAGGGGATAACTGCCTTGATTGCTGTGCCACCTGCCTGGGGATCCGATGAGTCGTGACAGTACCCCCCCCCCCCCCCCTCCAGCCTCCTCCTCCTTGGACGAGGGCGCACGGCGACGGGGACGCGGTTGATCTGGATGGGTGCTATGGAACTCCTCCCACAGCCCTGGGTCCAGGATGTCCTTGCGGTGGACCCAGGAGCGTTCCTCTGGCCTGTACCCCTCCCAGTCGACCAGGTACTCCAGTTGACCCTGGCGGCGTCGAGATTGGAGTATCTGGTGTACTGCGTAGATGGGTCCCTCGTCAAGGAGGGGAGGTGGCGGAGGCGGCACAGCAACCCCAGGGCCTGCAGCGTCAGAGTCAGAGGAATAGCACGGTTTTAACAGAGATACATGAAATACCGGGTGAATTTTATATTCAGGCGGGAGTTGAAGGCGAAAAGTAACCGGATTGATCTGGTGGGAGATCCTGAAGGGCCCGATATACTTTGGCCTGAGTTTTTTGCAGGGGTGTTTCATGCGAAGGTCCCGTGTCGAGAGCCACACTTTGTCCCACGACATAGGCAGGGGCCTGGGCTCTGTGAGCATTTGCACAGCGGCGGCGGCGGCGTAGAGCCCCTTGCAAATGCCGGTGGGCCCTGGCCCACATCCTCTCACTCTGAACCATTGACTGCTGGGACTTCTGAGGATTCTCCTGTCCAGGGAAACATGGGTGGTTGGTAGCCAAGCATGCACTGGAATGGCGTCAACCCGGTGGTTGGTTGCCGGAGGGAATTTTGAGCATATTCTGCCCAGGGAAGGAATTGACTCCAATTTGCAGGGTGTTGCTGGCAGTACGTTCGGAGGTAGCGGCATACCTCTTGGATCTTGCGTTCTGTTTGTCCATTGGTCTGGGGATGGTAACCAGACGACAAGCTCACCGTCACCCCCAGCAGGCGAAGGAAGGCTCTCCAAAACCTGGATATGAATTGAGGTCCCCGATCAGAGACGATGTCCTCCGGCAGTCCAAAGTTCCGGAAGACCTGGTTGAAGAGGGCTTCTGCAGTCTCTGATGCTGTAGGGACTCCCCTCATGGGGATCAACTTGCATGCCTTAGAGAATCGATCCACAACCACTAGGATGCTCGTGTATCCCTTGGAGGGGGGAAGGTCTGTGGCATAATCAATGCCGAGATGGGACCAGGGTCTATTTTGGATGGGTAAGGGTTCCAGTTTCCCTGCTGGTAGGTGACGAGGCGTTTTCGCCCGGGCACAGTCGGGGCATTGGCTGACATATCTTCGGACGTCTCTCGACATTCCTGGCCACCAATATTTGTCTCGAAGTATGTTCTGAGTCGCACTCATTCCTGGATGCCCAGTACCTGGTGCAGAGGTGAGGAGAGATTCCCGGATGGTTTGTGGTACGTAGGTACGATTGGCCGGAGTGTCGGGTGGTGCGGGGTCGGACACTGATGCTTCCCGGATTTCTTAATCCAGGCTCCACCGGATGGGGTTTACAAGCACAGTCACGCAGGATTTTCTCCGGTTCTTCTGGGGCGTTTTCTGGAGAGTGAATCCGTGACAGAGCGTCGGCTCGCCCATTGAGTGCCAGGGCGATATCGGATGTGGAACTGAAATCGGGTGAAGAAGAGGGCCCATCTAGCTTGGCGGGGGTTTAACCTCTTGGCTTGGCGCAGGTACTGCAAGTTCTTGTGGTCGGTTAGCACCGTGAATGGGTATTTTGCGCCCTCAAGCCAGTGGCGCCACTCTTCCAATGCCAGCTTGATGGCCAGGAGCTCTCTATTGCCAATATCATAATTGCTCTCTGCTGAACTCATCCTTTTTGAAAAGAAAGCACAGGGCTGGAGTCGGGCTGGCTTTCCATGGGGTTGGGACAGGACGGCTCCCACCCCCGTGGTCGAAGCATCAACCTCCACTGTGAAGGGAAGATCTGGGTCCGGGTGGTGCAGCAGAGGGGCGGACGTGAAGGCCTTCTTGAGCTCCAGGAAGGCTCGTGTGGCGGTTGGGTTCCAATGCAGGCGTTTTGGTTTGCCGCGTAACAGGGAGGTGAGGGGCGTAGCCAGTTGGCTGAAGTTCTCTATGAACCGTCGGTAGAAGTTAGCGAACCCCAGAAACCTCTGTAGTTGCTTGATTGTCTGGGGTTGAGGCCAAGAGTGGACGGCACTGACCTTGTCTTCATCCATACTCACTCCCTGTGGATGGAGGTGGTAGCCGAGGAACTGGACGGTGGTCTGGTGGAACAGGAATTTCTCTGCCTTGAGGAACAGTTGGTGTTCGCGAAGCCTGGTGAGGACCTGGGTGACATGGCGAACGTGACTGGACAGATCAGGGGAGTGGATCAGGATGTCATCTATATAGACGACCACAAATTTTTGGAGGAAGTCTCTGAATATCTCGTTCATGAAGCCTTGGAACACGGAAGGGGCATTGGCTAGGCCATATGGCATGACCCTGTACTCCCAGTGACCAGAGGGGGGTTACGAAGGCAGTTTTCCACTCATCCCCTCTTCGAATGCGCACCAGGTTATAGGCGCTCCGGAGGTCCAGTTTGGTGAATATTTTGGACCCCCGGAGGGACTCCAAAGCCGCTGGCACCAAGGGTAGAGGATAACGGAATTTTACGGTGGCTTGGTTCAGGATCCGGTAGTCCACACAGGGCCTCAACCCTCCATCCTTCTTTGCGATGAAGAATGGCGAGGCCGCAGGGGATTTCGACGGTCGGATATAGCCCTGGCGCAGGGATTCCTCTATATAGGTCTCCATGGCCGCCTGTTCAGGGAGAGAGAGAGGGTAGATCTTTCCGTTCGGTAGCGGTTGGCCTGGAAGTAGATCGATCGCACAGTCCCAGGGACGATGGGGAGGCAGCGCGGCGGCTCGTTGGGAGCTGAAGACGTCCTGAAAACCCGCATACTGGGATGGGATCTGGGCCCGGTGGTCTTGCTTGGGGCTTTGATGTGGCAAAGAGATGCACTATTCTCCTCGGAGGGAGCTGGGGAAAACAGTGCTCCTTGCAAGTCTCACCCCAGCGCAGGATTTCCCCAGTGGCCCAGGAAACCGTCGGCTCATGCGCCCTCAACCAAGGTCTGCCTAACACCAGATCTATTTGTGATTCCTCCAGGACATGAAACGAAATGTTCTCCACATGCAGAACCCCAATGCTAATCTGAAGGGAGGAGGTTTGTGTGTTGACTTGCCTGGAAGATAGAGGTTTTCCCATCACTGATCGCACGGTGAAGGAGGGGGAACGCGGGAGCCGGGGAATTTGTAGCTGTCGGCAGAGTGCACCGGAGATGAAGTTCCCTGCCGAGCCGGAGTCTAGGAGGGCGTGCACCAGGTGGGTAGAGTCAGACACACAAAGCTGGGCTGGGATAGTCAATGGTGTCAAGTAGACGTTAGGAGAAAGCACAGCGCCTACCTGGGGTGTTGGAGGTCTCGTGGGGCAGTGTGATATCCGGTGATCCTTATCTCCACAGTAGAGGCAGAGGCGGTTGGCTATGCATCTGCGTCTCTCTGTGGTTGATAATTGGAGGGCATCCACCTCCATGGCCTCTCCTGCTTGCTCCGGCTGGTTCCGGGACGGCCCTGTGGCAGACCTTCCCGGGACAGAGAAACAGGCCTCTCTCCGGTGCGATACCCGGATGGCTAGCTGGATGAACCTCTCCAACCCCATGCCGTCATCGTACGCCGCCAGGTGGAGGCGCAGGGAGGTGTTCAGGCCTTGTTGAAACTTGGCCAGAAGGGCTGGCTCATTCCATCCACTGGCGGCTGCTAGCGTCCGGAACTGTAGGGCGTACTCCACGATGGACCCCTTCCCCTGGCGGAGGTTGAAAAGTCGAGCCTGGAGGGAGGAATCCCCCTCGGGCAGGCTGAAGGCTTCTCGGAAGTGCTCCATGAAGTTCTGCGCTGTCGCCGTCACAGTGCCTGGGGTATTCCAGATCGCTTCCGCCCACTGGAGTGCCTTACCCGACAGGAGGGAGATGACGTAGGTGATCTTGGACTTCTCCGTGGGGAACCGAGCGGGCTGCATCTCAAACATCAGCGAGCATTGTAACAGAAAGCCCTTACAACTTCTCTGTTGCGCCGGAGTAGGTGGCCGGGCTAGCCATCGGGGCAGCCTGGATGACCTGATGAGGCGTGGAAGAGCTAGTGGGCTCCATACCAGGTCTGATCTTCTGTTACGGTTGGTTCCCAAGAGGACAGACACAGGTTCGTAGAATCGCAGGTGGTTTAATAAGTGGATAGACCGGGAGGTCGTACACATATCAGGGAGAAGACTACGCAGACTTCTCATAGCAACGAGATCAGACAATGTCTGCAACTTTGGGTCCACCTTATATACTCTTGCCTAATTAGTGGGATTGTTTCCTGGTGAGGCGTGTTCACCAGGTGCAGGGGATAACTGCCTTGATTGCTGTGCCACCTGCCTGGGGATCCGATGAGTCGTGACAGCAGCCCTGCAATTTAATCAGATCCTGGCCCGCCGCTGCCCCGGCCTGTCCTCGGTCCATTCAACTGGATGGGAGAAGTGACCCAATTACCGCTTTGCCCACCCAATCCAAAAATAAACTTAAGTCTCAGCTATTTAGAATAAGTCAGGGCACCCTGTGACTCAATTGGAACTTTCCAGACAAGCAATCTAAGAGCATTCTGCTCTTACATTTATCACCGATGATAGCTACGACACTCACCACTGCATTCTTTATGACAAGGTTGGCTGGCCCTCTCTTTCACTGAGGCGTGATTATCACTGGTACTTGTTCATCGTCAAAGCCGTCAGTGGCAAACTTCCCTCCTACATCTCTTCCCTACTCGACTGGGCTATCGGTACTTACCAGACCAGATCCAGCTGTTGGCTTACTCTTATGGCTCCGCTTGCGTGCACGGATCTGGGTAAAACAGCCTTTTGTATTGATGCCCCCAACACATGGAACACTCTGCAACAAACCCTAAAACTAGATGCCCTCCCCTCTGCCGCTGTTTTGAAACACTTGGTTAAAAATGTATGGACTGCCAATTGCACTTGTTTTTAGTTTTATCCACTGCCCTTGTACTTTTTAATCTGATCTCATTTTTACTTGTTTCGAGTTTTATCTACCGCTTCCGTACTGTCTTTAATTTAATCTCATTTTCACCTGCTTTTAGTTTATCTACTATTTTTTAATTTGATCCCATTTTATTGTTGTACTGTGCTCTGCTTTGTTTGTAAACTTGTCGACCCTGAAAATGAGGGAGACCTCGGTGGTCTTACAAGTACAAATAAAGGTTTGAAGTGAATTAGGGAGACATTTCACGTCTTTTCTTTGTCCGTCTCGGCCGCACGCTCGATACCAATAACAATCCCTCCTCTCTCGGCGCAGCGCTCCCGCGGTGCCCGGTGATCTGGATCGCTGCCGCGCCGGAGTCGTCCGTCCAGCCACCCCGATCTTTCCAAAGCACAAATTCAGAGGGACGTGTTTGCAAAGGGACGGTGAGGACAAAGACGACGTGCCCTCGTCCGGGACCGCGTGAAACCAGGAGGCGGCAGGTGTACACAAGTATAGCGTTTTTCTTGAACAACTTTGAGTGCATCCTGGTTCCCCCGGGGTTCCCCGCCTTCCTCCTGCAGTCTATAAACAGCCGACGGCTGAAGCGAAGACCCCTCATTGTCTGTAGGTGTGAATGAGAACGTGAGCGGCTGGATGTCACCGTTCACGGCCCTGCGTTCGGCCGGTCCAGATTTAACCCCGCCACCTCTCGCTGTCAGTTTGGATGGGAACCAGTCCCACCATGAGCCTGTGTGCCGGGTAAACATTGTGGAAAATGAAAATTAATGAATGATCGTGTGTGTGTGTTGTCTCTAAATATATACACACCAGGCGGCAGTAAAAACAGACATCTTCAAGATGACCTATTTTTTTTTCAATGGAAAAAGCCAGGGCCGTGCTGTTGTTTTGAAGACGGGATTTAAAGGTCTTACCTTGGGTCAGTTGCTCTTCATGCAGAGCGTGTGCAAGGCGTAAAATGGCATATTAATCATTAGAAATGTCAGAATGTGCACGCCGATCAAACCCGTGAACTGGTCTCCGTGAGGAGCCTGGCTGGCCTTCGAGTGACGCCAAGATCCCAGGAACATTCGGACAACAGCGTGACATCTTGTAAAAAGTCACATTGACCAAAGAATCGTGGAATTGAGAAAGGTGGCGATACTCCGGGGTCAGTCACCGTGAAGAGTTTTCTTTTACCGAAGACCGAGGACGCAGCCCCTCGATACGCGCCGGAACAGTTGTTGACACGCTGACACAGCCTGCATATTTGCTACTGAATTAAGTCGGCTTAAACACATACCTAAATGTCCCTAGTTGACCTAAAATGGTATTACCCTCATTGTGACGCCAGCGCACCATGCAGCAAGTATTTCTAAAAGACACGTTTCAACTTTGACTTGTCGTTGGAAAGTCTGCGACGGGATCGGTGTCCGACAGTTGAAAAAACAAAAAAGAGTCACCTGAGCAAAACCCCGGCGCAGATCCGAACCTTCCTCTCGGGACTGCCGGAGCATTCGGAACCAGTCCAGGACCCCGGGGATCCCGTTCCAAAAACACAAAGCGGCACGCTAAAAACAGCAGTAAACTATTAGGCGTGCGTAAACACACTCGCGCTGCGGCTAGTAATGTAACGCAACGCGTCCTTACACCCTAGACTGTAGCATCCTGTCCAGCCGTCGTACGAAGTGTCTGGCTCGGAGGTTTTCTGTACTTCAGGCTACAGTGGCATGAGAACGAAAGGGAACGTGTAAACCGCTGAGATGTGTATCAATAGACGGAGCTAAAACATTGTTTTTTTTGTACGGATGATAGAAATTTGACTGAGCCAAACCCGGGTTTACAGCTAATGTTGCGCCAACATGTCTGTGCTCTATTCAAAACACTAGCTTTGTCCTCTTTGAGCACTGTTGATCACTCTTTGTTGACACAAGCGTTGATCTTGAAATGATGGGAACCGTTGTTTGGTTTTTAAAAAGAAGGAAAGCCGTGGGAGCCGGGCTCCATTTGTACAGGTGAGCGTTACAACAAACACTGACCGTGAAAGACCAGGTAGGATGGTCGGTTTTCAGGATTGTCCCTGAAGCGCACCGTCAGCACCCGTCTGTCGATTAAAGGAAAGTGCTTATCAAAACCAGCCGGCACACGCTCATTCATATGATGTGTGTGCGTGCACTTGCTCGTGCGTGCGTGCACGGCGTTCTCCTGCATGCAGACACCGCTCTGAGCTCACCAGACAGCCAGTCAGACTGCAACCGTGAACTTTGACATACTCGTCTGGGAGCAGGTCCACAGCAGTCTCCCCTCCGGGCTCGGGGCCAACGGGGCCAGGGAGAATACCTCTCGGCCCGCCCCCGCCGCACTCTGCGGCGTGATCTACGACCGGGCCGCGTCGGTTCGCGCCGCACAACCGCACAAAGAGCCCATTCTTTCCCGGGATGTCTTATTATGTTTTTCATGATCGATATAATCCCCGGGTTCTCGGCCGGACTCCAATGAATAAATATGCCGGTGTGGGGGAGGACCTTGACCCGCCTCGTCCTGTAGGGCCGATCAAAGGTTTCCGGTGAGTCGACTTCTCGTCCGAGCGACGGAGCGCCCGTTCATGTCAGATCCGGTCAGCTTCGATATCCGTGTCCGGTTGAACGGACCCAGAGGTTTGGATGTTTTCGAAATAACAATGATAATAGCAATGATAATAATTGATCCTGTGTGGAAATTGGTTCTCTGCAATGAAGCGGTCATGGATGGACCGTGAGCAGGAGGCTGCCAAGGAAGCAGTGAGGGGTTCGCTGTCTTGCTCAGCAACGCTTGGACACGCCAGGAGGAGCCGGGAATCCAACCGGGAACGTTCGCTTCCCAAGCCGATGGAACGTTCGCTTTCCAAGCCGATGGCTCGACCTCCTGCGCCGCGTGCCGAAACAGCAGGGTCCGAACTGTCCGATCGGACTGCCGCTATCTTTGAATATCAAAACATTGTGCCAGTAATGAGCCAGTTTCTGCAACTCCTGTCGTACCTTCAGTCGTTCGACAGATTCAACCTCTGAAAATAGCTTTCCGCTTTCAGTGAAAGCCGCCGGTCGGGAGGCGTTGCCAGGTCACCTTTGCGTTCGACTCCGATGTAACGAACTAATCGCCGCCGCTCCAAATACTTCCCTCAAACTGAAAGAACACGCACTGTCCCTTTGGCTCGATAGAAACGCCAATGCAAACCTGCGTTTGTATGATCTGTAAGAAAGAAAGCATGTAGAAAAGCCGTCTGCGGAGGTTCTCGGTCGTCCGGGTCGCGGCGAGTTCTTGTCGAAATCTTCTTGTCGTGGCGACTGGAGTCGGAGTTCCTCACTCGTAGACGTTTCAGTCCTCATTCACAAGGACATGTCAACAACCCTTTTGATTTATATATTTAGGAGCCTTTGAGGACCTGCAGGATCGCCGTTTTCAAATCATATCTGTTGATATTTGTTTTGCAAGGATTCTGTTTGCATCATGAGCACAAAACAGAGATGTACCTTTATGTCCCGCTGAATTCAAGAGAATGTCGCCGTCACTGTGGCCTGTCGGTCTGTCGCCAAAGCGATCGAGATGGGTCAAGAGCGCCGCGAGGAATTTGCGAGTGTGACGTCATGCCAAAGAAAAGAAAAGAAAAACTACTCCTAGAATATCCTCCCAAGGGCTGAATGTGTGTCTGCTCCTTGTGAAGTCTTCCATTACCAGCCTGCTGAACAAGGAACAGGGACTCCAAGAGGAGCATCCGCGCCGCCGTGCCAATGAAGATGTGACCGTTTGTCGGACTTTATGACAACAAAAGGAGCGAGACCAGGCATTTGAGGTACGCTGCTTTTTAATGTCTATTGAAAAAAAGGAGGAAAAAAATGCGACGGGCCTATCCATCTTATCCACATCCAAATAGTGACTCTTGTGTTTGGCTTGTTTGCGTAATGGTTTGTCGGGACATGCTCTCTGGTGACCCTCAGGAAGATGCAGAAGTTGTTTATGTGTTCGTGTGTGTCATCGAGGTCATTATTTACCTCCTTTTTGCCGGTGAAGGAACCAAATTTGCCTCCACTGTGGAAGTCGTGTGAATGCGACCCGTGCAGGGGACACTCGCTCTTTTGCAGCACTTTTATCGCCGTAGGCGCAAGAGTGCCCTTTGCGAGTGTCATCCGCAGCACAGAGCGGATTCACATGTTCGGGTCAAGTAAACAGCGAGGCCGGGGCCGGGTGTCTCGGGTTCAAACAACGACACCGCAACACTTCCAGCCCGAGACGATCCAGCCACTCCATCGATTTTCATCTCAATGATCTAGCGTCCCAGATCATTGTGCAACCTCATGTTTCTCTGTTACGTAACGGCTCTCCGCGATGTTCCTGCTCTGGTCGGGTCTGGGTTTTTGCTTCCACCCGCGCCGTTTCAAAAGTAATAGAAAAATGATCTCTGCGTATCACAATAAATCTCCTGCATTCCACACAGACAATTGCAGATGTATCACGAACACGGCTGAGATCATCTGGGCCATTAGTGGCCAGAAGCACTTCATAAAACTCAGTTCGCAGGGGCGTTCACGTGCCCGTCGTCCCCACCGAAGCCCCCTATCAGAGCCATTGTAATTCATTTCATCTGTACGTGCGCGTGACGTCTGTCGGCTCCGACCTCACGCGGCTAAAAGTCAGCGCTTCCGATCACATTTTGGTAGGACACCGTGGATACGTGGCGTTCGGCGCGGCGAGACGGCCTCGTTCGTTGTCTCGCTCAGCTTTCGAACGTACAGTTTCACATCGCCGCCGGAAAATGCAAGATGCTGCTATTTACTTTCCGGCAGCGGGCCGTACGCGCCGCCAGAGTCACCGTCGTGTCGCCCTCACTTTCACGACACGGGTTCCTCGTTGGACCGCCGTGACCGAAGCCGATCAGACGATCCCGCGCGAGGAGCGGCGTCGTGATGAAAAGCGGACAAGAAAAACAAAGCGGGCGTACGGCAGGCGTCAGGCCGTGACACGCCGCTCCCGCAGGGATCCAGCCCATCGCCAGTCAGCTCCCCGTGTTTCCCTGAAACCGCACGCTCCAAGATTTCTAGTTAGAGCACACAAAATGTGGGAGCAAATGTCAAGGCAGATTCTGAGTAGAGCCCCCGGGCTGTTACTTCACAGTGTGCACACATGGTGCTTTACACAAATTCCACTTCAAATTAAATCAGGTCAGGATTTTTTCCCTGGCTGGGAAAACCCACCAAGTCAGCAAAATAACTGAGCGTAGCTGGTTAAACAGAACCCCACCGGACCTGCCTATTTTTCCGATTTAAGCTCGAAATAATGTCGGAGGTATTTTGGTATTTTGGCGTTCCCAGCGAGCGCTTTAGTCGTGCACGACGCCGGGATGGATCCCCCGGCGTCGGGTCCGGTCTGGGTGCGGGACCTGGAGTCCCCCTTCCGGTCCGGACAGAGAGTCTCTCGTCGCGGTGGCCCTGAGACACCGCATCCTCCGGTGCTCGACCGCCCCGGACGGCTCGGTGTCAGGGAGCAAAGTGCTCGCCGGGGCGGGAGATAAGCCCGCCGACCGAGCAGGAGTCATGTATTATTTATCCCGGAGCTCCACGTGTGCCGCGGCTGGGATGGTCCGAGCCCAGGCCTCCGATTGGACACACCTTCCTGTCAACTCACGCTTCACATCCTCATCCAGGCGGGGCGGGACCTCGGCCGCTTTTACACCCATGATTGGCCCCGAATAAGTAAGTTTACAGCTTTATTTCCGCGGGTTCGAAGCGCAGGTCGCGCGTTATAAATACAGCCTGCAGCCGGCGGGGGAGAGAAAATGAGCATCGACTTCCAAAGGAGCCGGCAACCGCTCCATGATCGCTGTGAGAAGGATGCTGCAGCAGGCTCTTAGAGTATCCGGCCGGAGCGCCTTCCCCCTGGTCAAGTGGATGGAGAGGTGGGCCGAGGGCGCCGCGGCCGCAGCCCGACCGGAAGAGACGGCGCCGCGAACCCTGGACGACATGCCCGGGCCGTCGGTCGCCAGCTTCGCCTGGGACTTGTTCGCCAGGCGGGGGCTGTCGAAGCTGCACCAGTTACAGGTAGGATGGAGCTGGCCGGGGCGAAAGGGAGCAGACCTGAGAAACCCGCTCCCGTGCGTGTGCGCGCACCCGTAGACGTTTTCTCCCGTACTTGAGCGATGAGAGGGGACGAGAGGGACGCCGAGCCGGAGGCGTGTTGATGACAGAGACCGTCAAAAGCAGGAAAAAAAAATAATGATACCCATTCGGACGTGTGCGGTCAGAAATGAGTTCACTGATAACTTTTGACTCACCTGGAGCCAAAGCACGGCACTGAGGTGCTCGAACCCTGGATGTCTGTCTAAGTGGAGCCTGTCCTCGGCCGCTGAGATGCCCTCGCTTGGGGCCGCAGGCTCCGGAGCCTCCGGAGCTCGGCCGGGTCGGTTGTGTAAGCCGAGGTTCGCCGGCAAACTACTCTGGAAAGGGCAGATTAAATGGACGTGCGAAAGCATTCTCTGCTTAAAAATGAATTGATCGTGCCCCCTCCCTGAAGTCCTGCCGCTATTTTGTTTTCTTCTTTCATAAAGAAGGAGGGAACCGGTGGCCGCCAGATAATTACCCGTCTGCTCGGAGTAAAAATATCAGCCGGTGGGCCCGAAGGAGACTCGGTGTGATTGACAACCCCAAACCGTGGCGTTCAAATCCCCTCAACGACTAAAGAAAACATTCCGGATTCTAAAACGACAGACGTCACGGTCGAGCGTTCACGCGGGAACGGAGCGTGCGGAAAGCCACGTTCAAAACCCGCGACGGCCTGAACGTCGCTCGCGACGATCATTCTGGTTAATGCTTTCCCAGCTCGGCGAGTTCACGACCTGTCCTTTGGCTCTGGCCCGGACGCTGCCGCGCATGGAGGCGTCTCCTCGGGGCGCCGCGTCATGATAACGTCAAGCCGACACGCCTGCCGTCTTTCAAAAATGCTTTTTTCCACGTGTTGTCAAAGCCGTGACGTCGGCGGTGTCGCGGCCACGGCGGAGGGGTTTGCTTCTGTTAAGGTGAAATGTGTGCCTCTTCCCCCAGCTGGAAGGACTGCGGCGCTACGGCCCCATGTGGAAGGCCAGCTTCGGCCCCATCCTGACCGTCCACGTGGCGGATCCGGCGCTCATCGAGCAGGTTCTGAGGCAGGAGGGCCAGCATCCGATGCGTTCGGACCTCTCCTCCTGGAAGGACTACAGGAAGCAAAGGGGGCATAATTATGGCCTCCTAACGTCGTAAGTGTCCTCGACTCCACGCCCTCCCTTGAAACGTTCCCTCCCATTTTTATTAAATGTCCAAAGCCCTGAAACACGACATACGTTGTTTGTGACGGCGCGTGGCTCCGGAGGGGGATCGAAGCAAGCCAGCTCAAAGTCATGCATTCCACATTTGTATTTGTAAGTGTGTCAGTTCAACTACGGTTCTTCAGAGTGAGGAGGCAAGAAGGGAGACTCACATAATCAAGGGGGCAATGACGCTGAAATGTAGATTTGCGGCATTTCGATCTCTAAGGAGACAAATCGGCTCCTACAATATTCGAGAAAAACCGCACGCTGCGAAACCCCTCGCGATAAAAAGCACGACAGCGAGGATTAACATTTCTTATTGTATAAAATGATCCTTTGAATCCTATATGGGCATAAATGTCTCTCATCTTGCTCTGTAAGCCATGCGAATGAAGTCCGAAAGCCCTCAGAGATCAATCAAGAGTCCGGACCAGTAAAGTTGCACTCAAAGTGAAATGTGCATTTGTTGATTTTTTTCTTTTTTTTCTTTTTTTTCGTTACCCTCACCGCATACCTAGCGAGGGGGAGGAGTGGCAGACCGTGAGAAGCCTCCTAGGGAAGCACATGCTGCGGCCAAAGGCGGTCGAAGCTTACGACAAAACCTTGAACGGTGTGGTCAGTGACCTCATCGGCAAACTTCGCCTTCGCAGATGTCCTCAAGGCCTCGTCACTGACGTCACCAGCGAGTTCTATTACTTTGGCCTCGAGGGTAAGGCCGTGACACGCATCACCGTAGTGTGTACCGCACCACGTAAACGTCGGTAATTAGGACCAGCTCCGAGCTGAAAGCAGCATTATGTGATAAAGCAGGTATTTCAAACACACGCCTATCAAAGATCTCCCAACTGATTCAACTTTTTACTTCTAACTGTTTTAGAAGTAACCTTTATCTCACCTTGGTTTGCCGGGCTGAGGCTGTCGGGACCCCGGTAGAATTGAGTCAAGCAAATTGCCATTTACATTTATTTTGAGGTGGAAGTCAGAAAAAAGCAAACCTCACACAACCGTGCCGAACATGAATCTAAAACAAACCCGTATTAATCACTCTGCAGTGACTCAAACCACAAAAGGTTTTTTTTTTTTGTTTGTTTTTTCTCTCTTCTGCCTGTTCGTTTTACTCTCTTCTGTCTGTGGTCATACATAGACTGGACTCATGATCGGGAACTTGCGTTTCTGCCAGAGCCCGAAATAAATACCACATGCACGCGAGCCAAGTAGCTACTGTTTAAGCGTAATGAATTGTATTCATTTGGAGGTTTAGTGTGATGGAGCAGCTTGAAATTGGTTTAATCCTTTTTTTCCAGGCATTTCCTCGGTGCTGTTTGAATCCAGAATAGGTTGCCTGGATCCAGTTGTTCCCAAAGAAACACAACTTTTTATCCAGTCCATCAACACCATGTTTGTAATGACGCTTCTTACCATGGCGATGCCCAGCTGGCTGCACCAGATCTTCCCCAAACCTTGGAACATCTTCTGTCAGTGCTGGGACAACATGTTTAATTTTGGTAGGTTTTTTTTGTTTTTAATCCTCAGAATTCTTTAGCTTTGTTGTCAGATGAAGTAACTGCTGAAAGTTGCACAAATACTTGAAATGACAAGTGTCTCATGAGCGCATATTACCGCTCCAGAATGGAAAGCAAATCTTGCAGAGTGTCACAAAAGACGGTTTTTAAGAAGCTCAAGCCAAAACAAGCCTTTTCTGTCATTTTTTGCTTCTGCAGCAACTTCCCGATTAGCGCCGGCTTGTTTTAGTGCCGGCTTGTTATCCAAGCTGCTCCTAGGGATTCCCCCGTACCTTAGATGTCCAAATCGAAAAATGTTTAAGATAGTGGTTCAGGGAGCGGCAGATCGCGGTCCTTAACCCTCGTGCATTACAAGATCATCCGTGCTCAAACGACCACCGGCCGTAATCGGACGCAAAAGTTTACATGATTTGCGACGATGACGCAAACCTCTTCACCTACATTTGGGCTGAAAGACTTTCGATCTTTCACCGAGACTCAAACCCGTACTTGTGCCGTTTGCTGCCTCTCCAGCTAAAGGTCACATCGACCGGCGGCTGAAGGAAGCCGAGAAGAGCGGCTGCCAGGAACCGGGGAAATGCCGTTACATCACCTATTACCTGTCGAAGACGGGGCTTCCGATGAAGACCGTTTACAGTAACGTGACGGAGCTGCTGCTGGCAGGAGTGGACACGGTAAATCCCGTACCTCGGCCCACGTCTTTGCCAGAGTCGCGCAGACTTTTTTCAAGCCCTGCTCCCCGCTTCATCTCAGATCTCCAGCACGATGTCCTGGGCCTTGTACGAGCTCTCCCGTCACCCCGAAGTCCAGGCCTCGCTCCGGGACGAGGTGCTGTCTGTACTCGGGGGGCGCAGCGTTCCGGAAGCGGCGGACGTGGCCCGGATGCCTCTCTTGAAGGCCACGGTGAAAGAAGTGTTGAGGTATGCCTTCAGAGGTTCAGGGACATTTTATAAATGAGATTCCCCTTCTGTGAAATAGGATTCTGGGCTTTCCTGAGCCTGTAAAGGTTGGAACAGGGGTTAAAGTCAAATCAAAAAGACAGAGAAAGATGAAAGACAGTGAAAGATCTGCCTTGAGTTTTGGGCCCGGCAGCAGTGACTTGATGATAACAGCTCTACAAGGAGTCTGCTGACACGCGACAATTTCAAAATTGTAGACACATCCACACACGCATAATAGAAATGGTTTATAATGCTCAATGTTTACTTACCCGTACCAGCATTTTGAGAGAGAATCAAATGGAAAAAAGAGACGGACATTTTGAAATGGGAAATGCGAACGACGCTGCCTTTTTAGCTCAAAGCAACAGTTATCGTTTTGATGGCGCGCTCCGTTGTGTCTGTGTTTCATGTTTTTATTGGTCCTCTGAGCCCAAACGTCCTGTGCTTTTCAATGGAGATGTCGGCCAACGCACAGAAAAAACGGAATATTTTAGTCACCGGTTGTATTTGCGAGCTGTTCTTCGGCCGAGGTTTAACTCATCAGCACGCCGATAAATCCCCTGCGGGAACGCTAGCGTGCTTCGATTGGCATCGCGGAGCTCAGCAGTCTGTCCTCCTCCGATGCTTTACTGTGATGCGAGCGGCCCGTCTGGGCAAAGCCTAGAGATTTCATGCTTGTACAGAACAGGCGTAAAAAGGCTTCGGCAGCTTCGGAACGGCAGACACAGAAATCAAAGCGGAGGAAGCAGAGAAGTGAACCCGGTGCAGGTCCTTCATTCCCACTTTGTTTCCACCCGTTGTCACATCAGTCGCATCTGTCGTGATTGTGATGAACGCAGCCGTCCAGTCACAGAGCACCGATGTTTAAAACGCCTCGGCCACGTCTTGGAGTGTGCGTACGTCATTGACTGTTTGGTTTTAATTCCAGGTTGTATCCCGTCATTCCCGCCAACGCTCGAGTCATAACCGAACGAGACATCCAGGTCGGAGGCTACCTCATCCCTAAAAATGTGAGTGTGTCAAGAGTATTGGAAAGCATCATTGGATGAGGTCTCATTTCGCGTGCAACACAATCTAACGGTGGATTACTTCCCTTCAGACTCTGATTACCCTTTGCCACTTTGCAACATCGCGGGATCCGGCGGTGTTTTCATATCCAGATGAATTCCAGCCCCGCAGGTGGTTGAACAAGGACCAGACTCATCATCCCTACGCCTCAGTACCCTTTGGGGTGGGGAAGCGCAGCTGCATCGGCCGGCGGATCGCGGAGTTGGAACTCTACCTCGCACTCGCCAGGGTGAGTTGGCAGGACTCAAAGGACTGATCCGCCATCCGTGCGGCTTCGCTTTAAGACACGAGACACAAGCTTGAATTTTAATCAACGTTGTAAATCTGCTTATTTCCTGCCTCTGCCTTCATCAGATCCTGTTGGAGTTTGACGTCAGACCGGATCCGCAAAGAGTTTCAGTGAAGCCAATGACAAGGACGCTCCTAGTTCCTGAAAATGTCATTAACCTTCAGTTTGTTGAACGATGACCCGCTCTTCTTTGTGATTCAGTTACATGAACGTGAGTCTTTCGGCGAGAGGGTCGGGAGGGGGAGGCGGGGAGGGGGGCGGCTGGAGCAAACAGTGGACCATGTCAAAGCGAGACTAATGACACATCAGAGACCAAAGTTCTGCGTACCTGCAACCCTATTTGCGGAGGCTGACATGTGGAGAACGACAAACGAAAAGAAGAATGAGGAGTGGCTGAGGTATTTCCTGGGAGTGTAACTCCAAAATTCATTGCTTTTTTTTTTCGAAGAGAAACGACCACGATTGCGCTCATTTGCACAAAGGCCGAGAGTAAGCCAGCGAAATCCTCCTACATCATCGTGTTTTACGTAACTCAAGGTGGCCAAGTATTCCCATACACATTTAATGCATGTGTACTCAGGCGCCTGCGTCTGGAGGCGGCAACTGGGAGAGGCAAATATCTGTCTAATCTTTTTTTTATATCGATAGCTGTCCTGCAGTGTCTGTGTCAACTGCCTCTTACACCTTGCTGTGCTTCAGGGTCATTTGCATTTCTTTTTTGGGCCAGTAGGATTACTGAAATTCATGAATTTATCCGTGCAGCAGCAGCCTCGGGAAGCACGATTCAGAAAAGAGGACGTTGTTTTATCCGTACGCAATTTGGGGTATTGAAGCTGTCGAAACATAAAGCTCTTGAATGCGAAATAACAGCTGACGACGGGCTGTAACCAGTAAGAAATGACTCCCAACATGCAGGGTGAGGATATGGCCGGTCAGCACAGTCCAGAAAAACCGAATCACAATATTTTTTGTGCGGCGTTATTATCTATGCGCGAAGTCGAGATTCGTATTTGTAATGTCTTCGCAGTGCTGGGTGGGGTCACTTTACTCTCTTTGACCGCTACAATGTTATATCCATGAAAAAGTAATTAGCCACGTTACGGACTTGCCCGGAACAACATGACCTTGTATTCGCCTGAATGTAGCGACGCTGTAACCACTGTATAGCTCCATTTGTGGTCATGAGAAACCACTCTGCAACTTCCAATATTCATGCAAAATTGAGATGATTTCCCAGACCCAGCCTCATGGGGCCCTGCATACATTCACAAACCCCTCCCAGCTTTATGTTCTTGTCACTGGAATTATAAAACCATTTTGCTTGTGGCAGTCCAGGGTGAATCCCGCCTTTCAGCCGCTGACAGCTGGGCAGCTGGGATAGGCTGCAGCCTCTCATGACCCTGACCGGAGGATAAGCAGTATAGATAATGAATGAATGAGTGAATTTTTTGACTGATTACAACAAACTTGGAAATCGGTCATGGCAGAAAAACAGTTTTCAATTTTTCATAGACACAATTTACATCCAAAAACCTCACTGCATAACTAAATGAAAAATCGCCATAGTATTGAATTTTGCATGTTGTCGGACGCTGATAATAGCAAACCATCTGCCAGCTCCAGTGATATGAAGTAAAATGATATATATATATATATATATATATATATATAACTGCCTAGCCATTTAGCTCTCTGTCCTCCAATTTCTCTGCGACCAAAACATCTTGCCCCCCTTTCATTTCCATTCCGGAAAAAGATAAATCCGGGCGAGGCGGTCGAGGCTGAACAGAGGCAACGCGATGTGTTTCGGCTCCGAGGACGGCCCGTTGCTCGGAGCTCGAAACCTGTCCATCTTCAGCGTGCACGTTTGAATGCCTCGAGGACGGAGACCAAATCAGTTTTATTGCGGAAACCTCAAAGAAGGTGTTTCATTATAGTCGCCTCTTCGGCTTGTATTGCAGCCCACATTTTTATTCTTTTTACTAGTTTTCTGCAAACTGACCCCGTGACTGTGCATGGATTTCCACATTCTCGACCGCAAAACAGCAATATTAGCAATTTCCTGTAAATTCTCACCAGTTCATTTAAGGCCCACATGTGTGGTTAGTGTTTTCCCAGTTTCCTAGCAGGGGCATTACACGACTCAGTCTTTCATCCCCTACGCAGCGTGTCATGAATATGGAGTAGCAGCAGGAGAACTTCAGCAGCTCTTCTCTCACTAATACTCTAGTCGGTTTTTTCATGTCATCATAAATAAGACTTTCATATGGTGCTGACTCAAAAATATTTGGTGATGTTTCTTATTTTTTATTATTATTATTCAGAACATGGCAGCTGTTAAAAATATTTCCGCAAAGAAGAAGTACTTTGTGCCACTGTTGCTCTACTCTGCACTTGGACTTCGTAAATCAGTCTTTATTACTAATGTCAATTTTGGGCAGTGCACAATGCATGTTTATCTGCATTTTTTTTTAGAACTACATCTAAACCTTACATGAGTGACATTTCTCAATTATGTAAACTTTGGCAACTTCATTATCTGAACTATATTTATTCTAATTTAACACATTTTGAAAAATGCAAATGTCAATAAAAAATAGTCTCAAGTTCAGCCCTTTTTGTGGTAGCATTGTCTTTGTCCACATGCTTCTGTGTATGTGTGTGTGTGTGTGTGTGTCTGTGTGTGTGTGTGTGTGAGAGAGAGAGAGAGAGAGAGAGACAGAGAGAGAGAGAGAGAGAGAGTTGGGTCCCTTTACATCTTTTGACAGCAATTCTGCATTTGAAATATATTCCAGTCCTTGTCCAACATCCGATCCAGCTAATCGAGCCACCTTTGAACTGCAGAGTGTGATGCTAGCGAGCCGTCATTTCAAGGATTACGGCAGAGTATCAGTTGGTCCTGTGACGTGGGGTTCACACTTCGAACCGCATCACTACATCAGACAGTGTGTGCATGTTCACTAGACAAGGAGCGATGACGTTTTATTTCAAACTGTAAACCGTTAATACGCTTGATGAAAAAATGTCTCCTGACAGTGAAGATACAGGAAAGGTGTCCAAAAAGGCCAAGGAGTTATGAGATAGTCGACTACAATCCCTGAGTGTTCACAGCTGCTTCACACTGTGAAAAAAATCTAATAAATAAAAAGGGTAATAAAATATAAGTAGTGTCAAGAATAAAGGTAATAAAAAACAAGCGTTGTCAAGCTACAAGATAAATAAGTAAAAAGAAATGCTTGTGTCTTCTTCTGATGCAGCTAAATGATCAAACGTCACCACCTGGACCATTGTGCAGAGTCAAATGTCAGCTTTGCAACAGTTAGTTTGGCTCTGCAGATAGATAGATATAAATTATATATGCATACGTATATACAGCGAGATACTTCACTGCAAGCTTCACGCGTTGTTCTCCTTCATGCTCACGGTTTCAACTTTTAATTTAATCTTTCATGTTCAGTCGTCCTTAAAAAACAGAATAGTTGATACTGAAATGAGATACTTTTAGCTCTGTTTTCCATCTGCTCGATTCTGCATGCCGAATTTACTGTTTCCAGTCCCCATTCTGCAAAGCGTGACTTGCCTAGTCTGCACTTTGTTTGGACCAGGCTGGATGACAACACCTCCAATGCCACCTATGACGCACCTTCCTCAACACCATGCTTTCCCCTCCGACCTTGGGAACCCTGTTTTGACTTCAGCTGCCTGTTTTAAACGCTTTTTTTGCCAGTTTGTCCATTCTTACATCTGTCATGACGTGAGAAACGAGCTGGAACCTGAAAGAAAATGATCATTTATCCTTGTCCGCTTCCTCTTGAGATGATTAGTATCCTAAAGCAGACGTTGGCTTCGCCTACTTTAGACTGACACTGACCCCGTTGATGGATCTGTAAAAGATCCTTTTTTATACTAACAATCCCTATGATATCCACAGACAGTATCTGCAGCTCTATTATTGTGTATTGTACTTGGTGACTACAAATCTACACATGTTCTTGCACCCAAACAGGTGTCACAGGCCTCGCGTTGGAGCACAGAACCCCTTTCCCGTACGTCCCGCATCCTGCTTGTCTGAACTCTTTGGCACTTCACCTGCCCCAACTTGGGGCGCACATACTGATGGGGTGCTGACCGCCACCAAGCTCTTTCTTGGGGCCTGAGCTTTTATAGCGTCCAGACCTGGACTCTCAACTTTCTCAAGATGGTTGGGGGGACCTTCTCTGACCTTCCTCCAAAAATTCCATTACCTCTGGCTCAATTTCAAAGTTGCTCTTTCCATCGCATGTCATGTCAAATGTCTTCTCTGCTTCAGCGTCAGTCCTCTGTCGTCTTCCTCCCCTTCCTGAACTTACTTTTGTAATGCAGCGCTTTTTTTTCCCAAAGTCTCCATTATATGGGTAAAGCAGTGACGTGCAGTGGAAACTCTGTTTAAGTCCAGATTCAAGATTCAAAGCATTAATTGTCACATGTAAAGTGTAGAAACTTGTTTCCCAGTACAGTGAAATTCCTACTTTGCAGTGCATTTGGCTATGTGCTTATAGAAGAGTGTAAACGTTATTCTAAATACGATTATGGATAATAACATGAATATTGCAATAAGACAGTGCAGTGCAATAAGACAAGTCAAGAAATTCTGTACTCTGTAAAAGGGGAAAAAATACACGGTGCACATTGTGAGTGTCACAAAGGGGAAGCACTCTGTGGGGAGGAGTACATGGCCCCCCAAAAATGAATGTGGAGAAGGCAAGGTGAGGTCGGCACCGTACAGTGGTATACTCACAGCACTTTGCCCTCCTCGCTGAGAGGAAGCGAGCGGGGCTGCACAAGGGCAGGAAAGCACTCATGGGGGGAAAACAAATGTGTTCTTTATCTTCTCAGTTCTGTTGATGTGAACAGATATACAGAATAATTCTCCAAGAGAGGTGGTGATAATGAACCTCCATGAGAAGCACCACCTATACAAGGAAAGGAAGTGTGTCATTTTTCCAGTGGTAAGCTAAATGAGGGGAGTGTGTGGAAGGTCAAATACTCTCATAACAGTTTGGGTTTTCTCCACAAAAAACATGTCACACTCATCATCTTAATTATCAAATATCAGCAATATTCATCAGCAGTATTTATTATTTTTGGCAGTTTCAGTGTGTGTGTGTGTGAGTGTGTGAGTGTGTGTGTGTGTGTGTGTGTGTGTGTGTGTGTGTGTGCGTGCGCATGTGCACGAGCACGAGGGGTCTCATTGCAGCATCACATCTGCCCAGTGACAACTATTGAAAATGAAGCAAGATGGCTAAATTTCTTTGAAGAATTGGAATTTCTTCAAAGAAACTTACATTTGAGTAAAACTGCAATCAAAGCAATCCCATTATTGGTACATTTCGAATAAAAATGAAGATACAACAGAAGGTCAGTCTTGTTTGAACAGACACTAATCACGATCCAGATGTAATGGCACTCTGACATTCACTGGATAAAAAATGTGATTTCAGCTTCTTTCACTTTACAGTATGAAACATGTTGTAAAAAAGATAACAGTTTACGCGACTTAAACAAATACATGGATAAAAGGCTGCTTCAAACACTTACAGCCTGTCTCATAATACCAATCTTTCTTGTGTACAGAGGGGGAAAATACACGCTGTCCTCCGGTCCAGCAGGTGGCAGTAGCGAACACCGACGCTACTTCCTGACTGTGACGCTGCCTCACACAAAAAGAAACAGAACACCAGAGGAGGCTAATGCTAATCGGTTTACACAGTTAGCCATGTCGCTAGAAAACCCAGCCAGAACTAATAGCTAATGTGATGTTGATACACGGCATATGTAAACTATTCAACGCTGGATTAACGGATTTAATACCACAATTGAGAGAATAATACGGAGCGGTGAGTCGAGAGAGAGTGCCAACAACTATGGACCGCTTGAGCTAACCGATAGCTCTGTTTGCAAGACGCGTTTGGCTAGGCTAATACCGATTAGCCAGCAGAATACCGATGTAATCGACTGCATTTCAGAAGTGAACCAAAGTGACAAGCTTTGTCTTCCAAAGTTGTCTTGCACGCAACAGCCTGAGCCCACGTTCACGCCGAGCTCCACAAATTCACGTTAGCCGTTAACGCCCTGTCGTTGGCGTTGCATGTAAACAAAAGGCGCAGTCATAGTATGTGTAGTAGCCTGCCCTCTTCCGATGCAACATTCACAGCAAATGTTAGCGCCATATCGTTTGACGGTTGTTGTAGTTTTGTTTTTCTTTTTTTGTGAAGTTGAGCAGAGATGACGTGCAACTCAATAGCCCCAAACTCTACCACCATTCCTTCTTTGAAATTGTAGTTACCACCCTGCAAGAAGTTGAAGGGCTGTGCTTTTGGTCGCTGTGACCCTGAACAATTCTTGAAATAACTAAAATCTTCTCAATTCTTCTTCGTTCTCTGAAGGCAAGTGATTGTGTGATGTGTTTTTGTGTACCTGAGCAGATGCAAGCAGGTGACCCCGTGGTTGGCGCGCCAATGGGTGCCCAGAGCCGGTCTGAGGATGAAGAGTCACTTGGTGTAAAGGATGTGAAAATGACACCAACGCAAGCATTTGGAAGTGGAGTCCCCAAACGCCGAAGTTCCTCAAGGTCTGATGCATTACTGTATGTTGTTAGAGAGTGTTGTGATAAAGAACGAAGAACATTTGTTGACATTGTCGCATACAATTATTCAGATCAATAAAGAGGAAGAAGTTTGATGATGAGCTTGTTGAAAGTAGCCTTGTCAAGTCATCCAGTCGGGTTAAAGGTCCGCCACTTATAGAACCCGTCCGCTGCTCAGGAAGTGAACCTTCATCCAGTGAGAAAAAAAAGGTATACGAGATCATAAAATGTTCACACTGCCCTATCGAGGCAAATCTCGCGGGGGATTTATAGATTGATAGTGTTTCTTGATGTAACATTGTCAGGTGACAAAGTCGGGAACAGCTTTGACACCACCTCTCACTATGGTGATAAACCCTGCTCCTATTACCAAAAGAATGAAGAAAAGCAAGCAGCCCCTCCATATTACAAAAGACCTGGGCCGCTGGAAACCTACTGATGACCTGCTGCTTATAAACGCAGTGTTGCAAGTGAGTTGCACAAGAGTTAAATATCCATAATGACTTCAGGGACTCGTTGAGGACGTAGCGCTGTTGCACCATTGTGAGTTTCACCACCCTTGCATTTATATTTTGGCCCAGACCACAGACCTCACATCTGTCCACCTGGGGGTCAAGTTCAGCTGTCGTTTCACGTTACGGGAAATTAAAGAGAGGTGGTACGCGCTACTCTATGATCCAGTCATCTCAAAGTAAGGGACCCGGAGGCAGCAATTAACCCTGTTGGTTTGTCCGGATCGGCATGTTGATGAGCTCCCTATGTATTGGCTGTGTGCACAGGTTGGCATGGCAGGCTATGCGCCAGCTTCACCCAGAAGCGATAGCAGCGATCCAAAGCAAAGCCCTCTTCAGTCAGGCTGAGGAGGCACTGCTGGCTAAGATTGGTTCAGTAAGCGAATGCCTATATTCACGTGGAATTCATCTTTGGTTACATGTGTATTATAGTCTCGGGAAAAATTGACATCTCTATATTTAATTAACAAGTGTTTCTTTGTCATCAAACAGACCAGTCAGCCCAAACTAGATGTTTTCCAGGAGCTCCTGAACAAACATCCCTGTGTCTTTCACCAGTCCCGCACCCCCAAAAGCTTGCTTGTACACTGGCAGCTTCTAAAGCAGTATTACCTGCTGGACGACCAGAGTGGTGAGTTAACGTCTTATTTTTCACTTTAGTTTTTTCATTCTAAAAAAAAAAACAATGGTGCTTGTTGAAAGGGGGGCTGTTTACAAATTGTAGAGGGTCAAATCAAAAGAGAAAAATCCCATTTGCTTAACAAACCTAAATTGCAGGGATAAGTTTATTTTGCTCCCGGAGGATTTTTCATTGGATATGCGACAGTCACGCTCCTCTGTCTGCCTTCTGTCAGTTCGCTGATGCTCAGCTCCCCTCTGCAATCACACCCACATGACACGGAGCAGATAAGACACAAGAGGCAATAACGATACATTCACTTATCATTTATGGTGCCTTATTTTGTCGCTATGAGCGCAGTAAAAATGTGACCAAAGATAGACAGTGGCCGCATGCAGGCTTCGGAATTGACAAATGCAAAGCATGAATGTGGTTAGCTTTCGAGTTTGGCAGGTGAATAATTATAGTTAAACGTAAGTGGTGTGGAATCATATCAACAGTGTCATTTAATGTAATTACAAATATAAGTACAAGTATCACTGCGGCTCGTGTGTTTTTTCACTGTACAGTACGTTTGTACAATAAAGATTTTCATCTGATGCTATTTCCCTAAAGTCTTGTCAACTGCAGGGGAACATACAGCATGAACATTGTCAGGGTTGCATTAGAAATGCCTTGGTTTGATTATGTCAGATAAAGATCTTGATATTTGGTTTTCCAGTCCAACCCCTCCCTAAAGGTGAACAAGTCCTTAACTTCTCTGATGCCGAGCAGATGGTTGACGACGTCAAATTGAAGTAAGACATTTTTTCCCTTTAGATGTTTTTCTGCTGTCAAGTATAAATACATTTCAAAGGATAATACAGTCATTTCTGTCTTCTTCGTGTGTCTGCCAACTGACAGCAGTCAATTTGTCTTGTTTGTTCACATGCAGGGAGAGCAGAGATGAGGTTTTGGAACATGGTAAGAAACAACCCTATACAACTTTTATATTTCACAAATTTCTCGGACAAAAGCGTTCACTCAAGTTGTGGCCAGGACCTTTGATTGTCTCCTACAGTTCACTGGACCTGTATTGGAGTTGTCTGCTATACAGAACTCTTCTTGATAAATAATCTTTTAAATTGAATCAAGGCTATTTTCAGCCCTCTCTATTTCTTTGTAGAGACTGTGCCCACCTGTTATGGTGACATGTGGGTACAGTCTATATAGAGCAGGCAGTTAAATATTTACTTTTGCCTTGTTTCTGCAATCCGTTCTCTTTCCTGTTCCTTTTCTTCTGGACAATAATTGGACCAAGCCCATACTGACTATTGAAAGAACTGATGCAATTGTGGGCTTTTCTATTGTTAAGGCAAGTTGGAACAGTTGATTATAGAGAAATTACCTGATGTGCCCTTCCAAGGCCTCACACAGATTTTAAATGATGGCTATAATCAAAAAGGCTGACCTTTATGGCTGCTTTTCTCTTTTTCAATTTTTTTTTCTTTTTAAGAAATCCTGGGCCAACAAAAATTTTGAGTTCAGGACAAAAATAATGCAATCCCTTCCCTTATATTTAATGCGCTAGCTATTGAAGACAGAACCACATCTAATTATTTCCAGTGGTAGCGAGTATATAACAATAATTCCAACTGTATTTAGATGAAATATGAAAATGTGACATTCATAACACCAGGTATGGATGTAATATTCTCCATCGATGACATTTTATTATTATCTTTTATTTTTAATGTCCTAATATTTTTTTATATATCCTTTTTTTTTTTAGTTTTCTTGGATCTCCTATGCAAAAAGTTTCCTGAGAAAATATAATTGTTTGCCTCTCTCTCTCTCTGTCTGTCTGTCTTCTGTCTGGTTACACTTTTAGTATTCTTTCAGTATTCTTCAATCACCACAGTTGTTTGTCACCAAGTTCTCCTGATGTCAATGTAGGGAGATCCCAAGCCTTTGCAGACATTTCTCAGACGTGTGTCTACAATGACTGTAGTTGTCTTCCGTTACAGTCTTGGACTGTCTGGTTTTATTGCAAAGTATAAGAAAAGCGGTTTGTTCAGCCTTTTCCATTATTGTCTGTGGCTAATGAGATGTTTGCGTTCCTTGTGTTGTTTTGATCGGAATGTCTAGGTTGATCAATTTCTGATCTCTAATTTAAGAAAAATTAGGGATTTGTTTGGTTTTATATTCATTATTGTACTGTCAATATGCCCTGCCATTTCCCAGAGGGCCCCCTTCCACATTGGATTTTTTGTGACATGAATTATTGAGACTTGTTTTTTTCTTTTCCCCAGAGCTGATGATTTCTGATCGGCACCAGAAAAGGGAGATTAGACAGTTAGAGCAGGAGCTGCCCCGGTGGCAGGTTCTTGTGGACAGTATCACAGGTATACAAATCTTCTCTCACCAACCGTTGGTTTGTTTGTTTGTTTGTTTGTTTGTTTGTTTGCTTGTTTGTTTTGTGGACCTTGGCTTTTTTCTGGGCGGTGCTGTTTATCTTTTGGTTGGTCCTTTACACCAGGGATGAGTATGCCCGACTTTGACAACCAGACCCTGGCGGCGCTTCGAGGACGAATGGTGCGCTACCTCATGCGGTCTCGGGAGGTAAGTTATTGTTCTAGGCGTGATACGTGGAGAGGAGCGGCCTACTTGTGGCTTGTTTGTCCATGTCATTCTGATGCTGCTCATCCTGAACACAGATCACGTTAGGCAGGGCGACCAAGGACAAACAGATAGATGTCGATCTGTCACTAGAGGGACCTGCCTGGAAAATATCGAGGAAACAAGGTGATTAAAGCCCATTTTAAAATAGGAAACATGATATAAACCTTTGTATATATTTTCATTCCTATGACCTGCGACGATGCGGACCGTCAGTGATGTCATAATATGAGCATCGCTTCAAAAACTGACCCTGCTTTCAATGTCGAAGGAATTATTAAACTGAAGAATAACGGAGACTTCTTCATCGCCAATGAAGGCAGACGGCCCATCTATATAGACGGCCGACCGGTCCTGTCGGGTAACAAATGGAAGCTGAACAACAACTCGGTGGTGGAGGTGTGTGGAGGAGACGCCTGCGGGAGCTCTTTTCATTCTAATCCTTCTTGTTTGTTGAGCGGTCTCTGATATGCTGTGTTCCTCTCCTCAGATTGCAGGCCTTCGCTTTGTTTTTCTTATCAACCTGGAACTTATCTCGCTAATAAAAGCTGAAGCTGCCAAGATGACGCAGCAGTGAACGCGAGCGGCCTCGCTGGAGAATTAACGCGCTGTCACTCATCTGAAGTCAGTCCGTGCATCATTGAGCTGCCGCCATCACCCCTGTTGCCGAGCGCAGCGGTCTTGCCCCAGTTCGCACTCCGGGTTAACCTGGAAAATGGATTTTTAACTTGCTACAGTAAAATCGTGTACCCCGAAACCCAAATGTGGTGTTCAGAGGTTTTCCACCCTGTTGTTTAAGGCCTTCCTACGGGAGAGCCTTCACTCCCCACCTCAGTTTTATCCTTAAATTGTATTTAATATCTGTAGTAAAGCCTTTTCTAAATAATAAACTTGTATACACACAGGATTCTGAAGTTCTCTCTGCAGTTCCATTGCCCAGATGCATCTTTACATTCCTCATTTGGACTTGAGAAGGCAGGTGATTCACATAAGGCAAAGCTACATGCAGTTATTTGCATTCGTGGATTTGGTCAGGATTGTTTGATCCTGAGCGTGAAGCTAGAAACATACAGCAAAGTCCAGTGAAATTCAGCATTCGCGCTCAGAGTGGAAGATATACTCTTATGTCATCTTCCGTCGCCACTCTTGACTGAAAACCGTGAACACAAGTCTGCCGCAATTTTTGGGATAAAGTCATATTTTGTATACCGACGAGGTTAATCTTAAGACACTGGTGTGGATTATCAGTTCAAACGTGGGTGAAAAGTGGCCGTTCCTTACTGTATTTCATGTGAAATATTCACGGTGCACCATGTTTGTATTTCAGAAGTCCTCAAAGCATTTACCTTAAAAAGCCGGACTGTGGGTGGAACCTGACGGTCAACAAAACGCGAGTTGAAAGTGAATGGTAACTTTGCCTCCACTGTATATAACTATTTACCACTAAGTGTTTTCTGTACCGAGTGTAGAAAGTCATTTTTAGAGAAAAACCTACTTTTGACGCCGACGCTCTGTTCCTGTAACGTTTCGCAGCCGCTGTTTTTTTTTTGCAGCGGGTCGGAAACCAAAGTGAAGAACAACCATCCATTTGTTCTCACTCCCCTCCTTCTGCATCGGCATAACGATGATGATGGTGATGATGATGATAATTGCACCTGCGCAACCCGGGACGGTTATAGCCGCCGTTAGGTGTTTCTTCTCCGTGGAAGAGCCACGGTATTACACGGTGTGACCCTCGCCATGTTTATATTTTGAAAAGGCCGATGGGCGTCAAATCCCCGTCTCGGAAAGGACGAAACGTCAGCTGCTGGCGTCGCGCGCGCGCGCGTTTACCTCCATGCGCTCTACCACGGGCGCCTCGTGCGCCTCCCACTGCTGCGCCAGCGTCGACACGCGCACCAGGACACACGCGAGACCCCAAGGACACAAAAGCCGAGCCGAGAGAGAGCCGAGCCCAGCCGAGTCGGGCCGAGTCCAGCCGAATCGAACCTAACCGAGCCCAGCCGAGCCAACCCCAGCCGAGTTGAGCCGAGTTGAGCCGAGTCCAGCCGAGTCGAGCCGAGCCCGGAGCCCCGCCGGCCGAGACCCCGGCGGCTGAGCCCCAGCGACTGAGACCCCCGGCCGAGACCCGCAGACGTGAGTTGTTTGTCGCCCGTTCAGAGAGACCAGCGAGGGAAAGAGAAACATGAATCTGGCTGGGCCCCGGTGCTGCTGCCTCACGACCGACGTGTACGCGTACCCGTGCGGGTGTGAGGGCGAGAGGCGCGGGATGGCAGTAGCTAACTCCGGCGGTGTTAGCTGAGGTTAGCCTCCGGGACGACCCGCGGGCGCCGGGTAGGAGGACCCGCGGGCGCCGGGACGCCCGGGGATTCGGCCGGCGCCGCGCTGCGCCGCTAGCTCCAGGCTGAGCTAAGACACCGGCTCGGTGCGCGGACAGCTCGGTGAGCCTTCCTTCACCCGGAACGGAAGAGGGGTACGGTTCATACTCGGGTCTCACCAAACCAAACGCCCGACAAATGATATCCGACTTTGTCCGCCGAAGCCGCCAGCTGCTTAACTCCGTCGTTCGGCTCGGGCGGTGACCGGAGGAGCCGCGGCTTCTACCGGGGCACGGAGGGTTGCCTGACCGTACGAGTCACTGCGCTAATACGCGCTCTCTCCTCGCATCGCTCGGTTGAACGGAAAGCCTCACCGGGCGAGCGGATCGAAGAAGCCAGAAGAAGCGAGCAAACGATCTGGACGAGGCCGGCGGACACACGATGACCTCCCGAGCGGTGATCCGGGGGCGGATGCCGGGGACGGACGCCGCCGTGGCCTTGACCGGCTCACCGGCGTGTGGGGGACCGCGGCAGCGGGAGATGCCGCCGCCTCCTCGGAGGGACCCGCCGTGTTCCTCCAAATTATTCCACTCCTGGATCGGAACATTTTCTGTCATATTGTGTTTTCCTGCTGCGCAAACTTCTGGGCGTGATTGATCTAGAACACGGTCCTGTCTGATCACATGTTTCTGTTAAATAATGATAAATACACGGACTGGACAATCGGTAGGTCATCGGTTTCTTACTCTCTTCACTTTTTAAATCACCCCCCCCCCCCCCCCATTATATACAGTCATAGTCATAGTTGCGATATTCAAATAGGTGTTCTTTGTATGATCTGTACGTCCTGTTCATTTTGAATGATGTTTTTTCATCATGGCCGTGGTTTCACTTAAAATAAGACCTCTCTTGTCTTGGATGCGATCAGCAATGACAAGCTGCAGTTTCCCCTCGGTAAAGACTACACAAGTTCACTTTCCTATAAACTGTAACGAAATGTATTATTTCAACAACCCCTCACCTCTCCTGGCTCACCCTCTCTCTCTCTCTCACTCTCTCTCACACACACACACACACACATCAAGTTCCTGCCCTTAGACCTCTTCCATGGTCTCACTGACTCATTCACTCCAATGACAAACTGCAGGTAAAACTGTTGATGCCGCTGCACTTTCACACTGCTAGCACTGTTTTGCAACTGCACGTTTGCACTTCTGTCACTTTAAAAATCAAACCTATCCACATCTACCTCAGTATAACTTGTCGCTGTTCATTTTTCTCTGTGACAAACTTTTACAATTTTTTTGTAGGTTTGCACCGTGGGTCTTAGAGTAATGCTATTTCAATGCTCTGTATGTGTGAGCGTACGGCAGTATTGACAGTAAAGTTGACTTTGACTTTACAACTTAGGAGCAAGGACAGACTCAGCCCCGCGAGCCGCCGTCCACTCGCCGCTGCCGGCTCGCTGCGTTTGAAGGCGTACGGAAGCGCTGGTTGGCCAGTCTGGGAGGAGGAGAGCTTGCACAAGAAGGAGAGCAGTTAACTGTGAGCCGTACACAGAGCAACAAAAGCAGGCAAAATCTTCAAACAGCCCCTTTAAGAATATGTAGTCTGGGGGTTGCTATCGCCGATGTGTTTACCATTTCCCGAGTCCTCTGGAAACAGACTCTGCGTTCCCAAACAACTCTGACAGCAGGCCAACATTCAGCAGGCCTGACGCTGAGTCCTCGCCTTTATTCCGATATTATCTTGTTTATACTCTCGCTCCATGATCCAGAGTCACGCTGCCATTTTGTAACAGTCATGTCTGCATGGATTGCCTTGAACAAGGGCTGCCTGTGAAGCATTTTGGGAATTGGATGTTGAAAAATGCTTCACGTTTTATTAGTCGTAATGAAAAAAATAATGATGTCGATAGCGTTGATGAGGAAGGTGTAGTGAGAAATGTTTTTGGTAATATCGAGCCTGGTCTAGACCTATTTTAAGTTATTTTGTCAGATAGCAGTTCATTGCTTGTCTTTTTTTAGCACATTTTTACCATTCTTTGAATGTACCGCTAAAATATTTTTTCCTCATTAAATGTCCCCACAGAAAATCAGTGCCATGCTGACTCTCAGACGCTGCCAATGTCTAGCTTTGTTTGGACATCTAAAGTTCCAGAGGTAGGTTTACCGTTTGATCGGTCAACTGGTATTTACTGCACCGTGTGACCAGGAAAGAACGCGTTAATGTAGTGTAATCGCAGAAATTGTTTGTCGTCGCTCTATTCCCTCTTGATGCTGTTATTTTGGACCATAGCGATAAATCACGATTTCAGACTGAACCGAGATACAGGCAAGATTTGTCGACCGCAGCTTTATCTGCCCCTGAGTTTGTCCGATGTGTTCAGATATCATCGATATCGAAACGCACCGGCTGCGGCCTCATGTGTGGTTCGTTTGTGGAGCGGCGGCAGTGACAGACATGGATGGAGCCATCAGACCCACAGTCCCAGCTGGAGGCAGCTCCTGGCAGGACTGCTGGCTGGATCAGGAGCTGTACTGGCTTATGGTCTTCATCGCCACGAGGTTCGAAACTGATTTTCAGTCCTTCCATGACAGATGTTTATATGCATGGAATGATAAAGACACTGTAAACATTAATCTGCTGTCGTGAGGACAATGTCAAATTAGCACCATCTAGTGCTTCTCAGCTCCACGGCATTTTGCATTTTCTCACATTTTTCATGCTTTAATTTCCTTAAAGTGTTCAACAAATTTGGAAGAAAACCCAATGATTGCATTCATACATATTAATGAGTGTCTACATTTCAAATTTAGATTTTGAAACTGTGACCAAAATAGGATTTTTAAAACTATGCAATAACTATTTGATCTCACAACTGGATTAACCCCCAAATAATTCTTCGGGAAGAAGTTGGAAAATAACCACGGTCTACATTTTGTTTCTTTTATTATATCAACACGTACAAATAGACTTCTAGATAGAGAGATTTATTTTTAAATTAGATTAATGACAGGGCTGCTATGGGCTGATTTAGGTTACTGGTAATTTATACCCAGTCATTATCAATTATGTGTCATTTTCCCGGGGCAGACTGCAAACTTAAAATATAAATCAATAAAACCTACAAACCACATTATATTTACTAAGCATTTTATTGATTTTTTTCTTAAATCAAACAAATATCTATATTAATGTTGCCCTGTTTTAGCCGGCTGCTGAAATGACTAACTCGTCCACCAACTCGGCCCTGACAGCGCGTGAGTGTGTGGCGCGAGCCGGGTGTCACGAGCTTATAATCCTTTTCAGAGGAATCCCCAGCTGACGTCTGCTTGGCGTTGATGCGGTACTTTAAGCTAAAGGTGGATTTGGTGGAATGAAAACTCCCGAGTGCAAAGGGCTGCTTCGTGTCAGTCGATGACCCCATCTGTTTTCTTTTCCCTCAAACTTCCCGTCGATAGGGTCGCCTTGTTGTTTCGAGTTACTCATTTTGATCAGCTTACTTCTGCCGCTGGATAATGTTGGAGCGCCAAGCAGCATCATGGGTGGAATTGTTGGATTTTGAATCATCGTGCATTAAAAATTGTCATTAACTTAATCATGAATATGATTGTGGGTTAATGCATTCATTGTTTTTTTCACCATTCTTAAGCTATCCCCCTGTGAACCCCCAAACTAATGAGTTTGTGTCTTATCTGTCTATTGAAGGCAGAGCAGGTTGAAGTCCACACCGCTGAAAAGCCCCTTACTCAGCCAGTCTTCAGCCAGGAGGAGGTTGCAAAGCACCGCTCCCTGGAAGACGGCGTGTGGGTCACCTACAGAGGCGGCGTCTACGACATCACTGAGTTTGTGAACATGCACCCCGGGGGGGATAAAATCTTACTGGCTGCCGGCGGGGCTCTGGAGCCCTTCTGGGCCTTGTATGCTGTCCACAACCAGGAGCACGTGCTGGAGATCCTCTCAGAATATAAGGTGAGAGTGAGGAAAAAAGTTTCACCTTTGAAAATATTTTAGCTGATTGAGAAAGAAATTTCTAGCAAGTAGTAAGTTGCATCTCTACAAAGCAATATTTACAACAAGCCAGAAATGTGCAGGCATCCCAAAAAATGTGTGCAGAGTTTTATCAAAAGGATAAATAGAAGTTCAAACATTTTTTTTTCCAAATTTGAAAGACTCAGATTCACCTTTTCACACTCACAAGCTTCACGTGGGCCTGCTACAGCGACAGCTGATCATCCTAGAGCGGAAAAAGACAGCCGTCTGTGTTTTTATAATCTTGCAATCCTATGCACACGTGCAGCATGTATCCTAAACAACAGCACCTTTGTTTACTGCAAACATCAATTTAAGAACACCCCCCCCACACACACAAAGAAATCCTTTTTTTTTTTTTTCTCCCTCCCAAAGATGAGCGAACATACAGGCTTAGCTTGTTATATCCACTGTGTGTGACGGCCAATGGCAGTGTGTGAGCTGTGTTGGATCGAGGTCATATCTGTGTTTATGTTGTCCATTTTAAATTTTTCACAAGAGAGCCATTAGATAAGCCCTCCTGCAGCTTTGCCGAAAGGCAGAAAGGAAAGGGCGGGATTTTGTCTCGTCCCGTGTGGTCTGATGGCAACTGTGTGTGTCTGCGGTCAATTGAAGGTGGGTGAGTTGAGAGAAGAAGACATGAAGAAGCAGAAAACTGTTGCATCATCTGATCCCTATGCATCTGACCCTGAGCGCCATCCCGTGCTGCACATCAACAGCCTCAAGCCTTTCAACGCCGAGCCGCCCCCCGCAATCCTGTCCGACAGCTATATCACCCCCTCCGCGTTCTTTTTCAAAAGGAACCACTTGCCCGTCCCTCGTGTGGACGTTGCTTCGTACGAGCTAAAAGTGGAGGGGCTTCCCGGCGGAGGGTTGACGCTCTCTTTAGGAGAGCTGAAGTCCCGATTCCCCAAGCACACCGTCACCGCCACGCTGCAGTGTGCGGGTAACCGCCGCTCTGAGATGAATAAGGTCAAGCAGGTGAAAGGACTGAACTGGGGAATCGCCGCCATCAGCAATGCCACTTGGAGCGGCGCCCGGCTCCGTGACGTACTCTTGGCGGCCGGTTACACGCCAGATGTGGCCCGATGGGCCCGGCACGTTCAGTTCGAAGGGCTGGACAGAGACGTGACGGGGACGACGTACGGCGCCTCCATACCTTTCAACAAAGCATTCAGCGAGGAAGGCGACGTGTTACTGGCTTATGAAATGAACGGCGAGGAACTCCCGGCCGACCACGGCTTCCCCGTGCGGGTGGTGGTCCCGGGCACCGTCGGGGCCCGCAACGTCAAATGGCTCGGTAAGATCATCGTGAGCGGCGAGGAGAGCGGCAGCCACTGGCAGCAGAACGACTACAAGGGCTTCTCCCCGACGACCGACTGGGACACGGTGGACTTCAAGTCGGCTCCCGCCATCCAGGAGCTTCCCGTCCAGTCCGCCATCACCACGCCGGCGGACGGCGCCGTGGTGGACCGCAGTGAGGCGGAGGTGACGGTGAAGGGCTACGCCTGGAGCGGCGGAGGAAGAGAAGTGATCCGCGTCGACGTGTCCCTGGACGGCGGCGAGACGTGGCTGGTGGCCCAGCTGAGGAACAGTGAGAAGGGACAACCTCCTGAACCTTCTCCTCCCCCTGGTAGAGCCTGGGCCTGGAAGCTGTGGGAAATCACAGCTCCTCTTCCTCCAGAGGCTCAGCAGCTAGAAATAGTTTGCAAGGCGGTAGACAACAGTTACAACATGCAGCCGGACACGGGTCCTCCCATCTGGAATCTGAGAGGAGTGTTGAGTAATGCCTGGCACAGAGTGACGGTGAAGATCCATGAGGATGAGGATGAGGACTAGACTTTAAAATATGCGCGCTGATGCAGAGCGCTGCTCGGTTCGACGCAGTGTCATAATGATGTTTTTGACGTATTATTTAATGTATTCTGAGAGTTGGATCTTTTCTGCCAAGACTCATGAAGACTGTCAAAGTACCAAACCTCAACATGTCCATTTTTGGAGTGTGGATTTTCTTACACTTGTCTTAATTCAGGTAAACTGTGCAGCATCAGGTAATTCTGAATATTTGAGATTTGTAGAAAAGAATGTATTTATTTTTGTATTTGCCATTAACGCTGAAGATGGATGCAAAGTCGGTCACTGCGGTTTGATGTGCTTTTAATGCTAAACAGATATATAATCCGAAGGCCGCTTGCGGTGTGGGGCGTCTCTCCTCTCGGAATCCTAGAATTTTCTTCCCGGTTATCTGGCAGGGCAGACAAATGCGCATGATATTTTAAAAAAGGCATATTGTAATATTCACGAGGCCATTTGAAGACCGAAGTGTCAGTGTCTTCTTCAGTACTGAAAGACAGACCGGTGGGTCTGAAGTACAGAATTTGAGCAGGTGTGTAAAAGAAGTTGTTTCGTTCCTGTCTTTTAAAAATGCTTTACTGCAAGTTCTGTCATTTCTCATTTTCAGCTCACCTCTATCACTTTTTTTTGGGTTTCTTTTACTGAATTTCTTGAGAGTTTTCAGCTGATTTATTGCAGGTTTTGTTTTTACTGTATTTGCAAAGATATGATCAGGCTGTAAAGGGAAGGCTTTGTGAAAAGGATGGATCGTTGGAAGTGGATCAATAAAATGGGAGACAGGCCGCCCACTTGGGTAAGACGTTCATTGACTTTAAATAACATCCCTTCTTTTTGTGCCCAGTTTCAACCTGAACAATCATAACAAACCCTCTTACTTAAATGGCTTTTGAGAGATTGTTGATAATTTCAGTTGCACTGACCTATGAGTGAGTTCAAGATGTCATGCTGGTCAGATAGCAGCTCATCACGGATCATGGTTATCTGTAAACATGCATGTCATCATAAGAAAGATGAATAAATGATGCTCCTTCTCTGCTGACACTGTTAAAGTTGCACATGGATATTTGTTTTTTTTTTCACTGGTTTGTTATGTGTTTTTTTCACAACACCTAGTTGTCCAGTTGGTATTATTTATTTCAGTGTTGCAATTTTGGTATCTACTATAGTATAGTAAATAGTACAGTATTTGTTCAAAAAATACATACAACTGATTCATTTCTGGCTTTGGCCAAACGGGGGATGTCGACACACTGAGCTCACGTACAAATGATGTGCTTGAGAACTGAAACTCCACCTGTACATTTGTAGATTGAAAAATCCAGGAGCTGCTCATCTCCTTCCTGGCATTCTGATGCTCACTGTGATTTCTGGAAAGATCCACCGCAGATTTTGACGTCAAGAGCGAGACTGACATAAATAACAGAAAGCTGCACTCACATGCCGGTGATACATTCCCGGCTTTTAAAAAGTCTGAAAAAAAGACCGAATGTCTGGTTTTTGAGAGTAGCTTTCAAACACACTTTGACAAATGCATCCATTTGAGGGACGCTTGAACCCTGAGGGGAAGATATGAATAGCCTGCAAGGAAGACCTCTGTCAAAGGTCATCCGCACTCACATCTGGGCTCGTAAGACATCAGACCATGCATTTAGTCACCCATCCTTCTCTCCACACCGGGCGCGTCATGTAAGATTTTAACCACCACATTAACCAGCTTCCTCTCAGCTGCAATTCATAGTCCTGAATACGAGCCCAAGGGAACCTGCCAGTAAGCTGACTCAGGCGGATCACCAGAGAATCTGGCTGAATGAGCATCAGCGGGGGACAACAGCAAAAAAGAGAGATGGGACAGAATGCAAGTCATGGGTTGGTCCCCCGAAAAATCAGAAAAAGACTCCTAGCAGGAAAACGTCTCAAGGTAAGTTCCAGACAGTTTTATACCGGCAGTTTTAATTGCTCTTAAAGAGTATCTGTGGGGTGTAGTCCACTCAGGAGGAAGCAGTAGCAATGCAGAGGTCGTGCGGTAGCTTGAGTAACACAAAGATCATTTCGGGTGAGTGTGGGTTTGTTTTTATCGTCGGACCAAGGAAGTCATCTTTTTCATTTTTGGATGAAAAGTAACTCTAAGTTGTGCGACTATTCCATCCCAGATCTTCAAAATACAACTGTGACAGACCCTCCCTGTGACTACAAAGCTCCAGAACATAACAGAAATGGTATATAAGAGAACTTATCGGCTTATCTACACTGAGGTTATTTTTTATTTCCGGCTTTAGAAAAAAAGAAACACTAGTGTCTTTCAAACCGATAGGATCATCAGAAATGACTTGCCAAGTGACTCCGAGGAGCACCGGTCTTTCTTTTCTCCACTACATGTGATTTCTCAATACAAGTGACTCATTATTACTCTTGACTTAAAACAGATTAAGTTGTATTTCCCACATGTTGAAAACTCTGCATCCATATCTCTGGAGAGTTGTGTGTTTATTTTTATGTGTTTTATGTTCTTTTGTTCCAGATCCGTCTGAGTCATAAATGACTAAAACAACACCCTGTGTTTTGGCGAGCACATAAATGATAATGGTTTGGAGCAACGGACCAATGCAGAGGGCAGTCTTTTTTTTACTAGTTTTTCAAAAACTCCCGACTGGGACGAGTTTAAACAGGCACAGGACTGCAGGCGGAAGTTGACGGCCGGTTCGTCTCATTCGACCGCAGAGACCTGCATCACGCTGACGCCACACGGAGAACCAATGGGACGAAGTGTTTGTTTCTACCCTGAAAGAGAAGACAGAGGCTGCAAGGTCTGGATTGAAACACGGCCTGGATGTTTACCTTCTTGAAAAGTGTCAGGGGCCAGACTCAAAAAAAGAAATGAAAAGAAAATCAAAATTAGATTAAAAACTCATACCTGCCCAATTATTGATAACACACAAGATGGCAACAGGATGTGCTATTTTTAATATTCATTCATGGAAAATATGCAATAATAAGCCTGCCTGGAAGCACAGAAAATGAAAAACCAGTGAAGACAACCCTTGAAGTTATTTTCTTTTCCTCTTTGACGTGACCACACATCTGGAACCCAGCTGTCAACCTGCGGCTCAAACACAGTCCTTGTTTACAGGAATGAGTTTCAAAATTGTGAAACGTATTCTTACATTCGCTCCGTATTCAATGTCGTAGAATTCTGTCACAATCGGCAGAAATGTGCATACGTGTCAAATTTGATTGAGAAACGTGTAGATCAAGTCAAGGACACTTCGGGCAAAGCTGTTTTAGTCGATTAACTGACCTGTTAAAAAAAAAGGAACACTTCCTCACACAAAAGATGCTGCGCGAAGCGACTGAACTGAAGTGACCTCAGTGATTCGTCGAGATGTACAACGTAAAATAACACAGCGGTCGGACCGTCTTCCCAAGGCTGACGACCTGACAAAAATTAGAGAGCAGAAATGGAAGTTCAGATATATAGGTTTAAATTTGGCATGAATAAATGGCTCATACACAAACAGGACGACAGACTGGCTTTAATACATTATTGTCTGATCGTTTATAATATTGTAGCATTTTAATCGGGGAAAACACACGCTGGACGGTAAACGTCAGTTTTATAAGCGATAGCTGTTGTCGGCCACAGTCACGCCACACGAGCCGGCGATACAAATAACTTCCTCCTCAATTCCAGGTAAAAAAACACATAATTCCTTGCACCCCAAACCTCTCCCACAAAATTCCCTGCAACCCCAAAATCACACAGAAAACATGCATCAACATAAACCCAACATTCGTGACTCGCTACAATATAGATCAAGTTTGCTGATGATAATGCTAATTATTACTATCATTTTACAGCGCTCTTTTTCCCCATGTAGGTTTAGTGGATCAAAAAGAGGACAGCCTGAGTATCTAGATGGATGGATGGGTGGATGGATGGATGGGTGGATGGATGGATGGATGGATGGATACTGTAGATAGATGGCGGTCAGTTGGATCCAAACATGGCACAGGAGTAAACCTACGGATACAATGAGATGAATTCATATCCACACGTACACACGGATATAATAATGACTTATGATATAATAAGGGTGAAGTCTAGACATGTCAGGAATGTTGAGTATGTTGGCGTGGCGTGCAGATGTTGATTTGAACAGTGTGATGGCACCATGGGGGAATGATACGATGTAATGTACGGCAGCGGGAGTAGCAGAACAAGGAGTGAAATTACATATTCAACCACAAGAATTTACTTTTGTGTGCTTTCTGACTTCACTCCCACGGGAGGGTTTTTAAAAGAAGTGTAACTGCCGGACTCTGCTGAGAGCCGGGTCTTGGTCCGGGCGGATCCGGCTCCGGTTCCTGCAGGAGAGCGGCCTGAATCCACCAGAGGTTCCGGCTGTGAGCGCAGAAAGAGTTTAACGCTGACACATCAAAAATTGCTTTGGAGCCGGAAGCTTCCAGAGGGGCTTCCACCACAACCTGGGATCTGTTTGGGTCGCGTCCCGCCCCTCTCTCTCCGCACAGTTTGAACATCAGGCGTGTTTTGGCTCTCCGTCAACAGCCAGTTCCTAGGAGATGGATCATCTGGGGTCTGACTCATGCGCCGGCCGGGGATATAAGCCGCGGGAGCTCCGTGGAAGCGGCAGTCTGCAGCGAGTACCTGGTTTGCTCCCGGCGCCGGGTATCTGGGTGTCTGGGTATCTGGGTCAGTCCGTAGACATGGGGAATGCGGGGCCGCTGTTGCTGCTACTGCTGCTGGGTTGCGGCGGCTCTCCGGTGCACTGGCCCGAACTGGAGGAAGCGAAGGTGAGGCGGCGCCCGGCGGTCGGTCCCGCGGACGCTCACGCTGAAGTTTCTGTGTGAGAAATGTACATGTTCACCAAAGTGGTGCGATTTTACTGCTCACTGCGTTTTCTCCACCTTTCACAGGCTTACCTAGAGAAGTACGGCTATCTGAGTGACCCCGCCGACCCCCAGGATCCGCGGCACCTGGAGGAAATCATCGAAGCACTCAAGTAAATAATGGAAAACAAAGAGAAAACCCGGCCGCAAGAAGGTTCTTAGGACAGAGTGGGAAGAGGGGAGGTCTTATTTTTCCAAATGATATTTTTGTCTCCAGAGTCTTCCAGAGGGTGAATGATCTGCCCCCTAGCGGCGAGTTGGGCGAAGCCACGCTGGAGGTGATGAGGCAGCCTCGCTGTGGCTTGGCAGACCCCTTCAATAGCAAACACCACAAATTCAGAGTGCTGGGTGAGTCTGGAACTGTCTGCAACCGCTGCCCAATATTTTTTCCCTGATCTTTCTAATAACTGTGTTAAAATAACTAATAAAATGTATGCTAATACATTATTAAGATCACCACTTGTCTGATCTGACATATGCAATGTAACAATACTGTGGGAGACTCGTATTGAGTTACCAATACTAATTTAAAGGGATATGCTCTTCACTGACACACCCGCTGTTTATTTGATTATCACAAGGATCAACGTTTCACTTATACTACTATCATTAACAGTACATCATGGATTAGTGCGCCACAAGCATAAAATTGCAACACACTTTGATAAATTGGAACAGCTAAGCGGAGGCAGACAGTTCTTTCTCCTCCGACAGCATTCGGTCATGTCGGAGGTGTTGGCGTCCAAAGTCAGTCTGTTAGATGCAGTTGTGTTACAACTAAGCCGAATTCTGCATTTCCAGAATTTGACAAAGAAAAAACAAAACAAAACAAAACATTATCGTGAGACTGTTGACAGACAGACAAATAATCAAAAAAAATCCTTGGAAGCAATAGTTCTTTTCCCTAAACAGGCTTTCAAAAATCATGGTCCATGGAGGTTCCTGTCTAACCTCATCTGTTAGCCTGTCCATCACCACTGTAAACAAGAAGGAGCTCAGAGCTGATCCCTGATGGAGTCCCACCTCCCCCTTGAACTTCTCTGTTACCCCTACAGCACACCGTACCGGTGTCTCAAAGCGAGCATACATGTCCTGCACCAGTCTAACATACTTCTCTGCCACTCCAGACTTCCTCATACAACCCAGTCGTATGATCTTTCTCAGTCTGCAAAGGCACAATGCAGCTCCCCATGGCCTTCTCTGAACTTCTCTACCAGCATTCTCAAAGCAAATACTGCATCTGTAGTACTCTTCTTAGGTATGAAGCCATACTGCTGTTCACAAACACTGACTTCTGCTCTTGTTCTAGATTCCACTGCTCTTTCCCATAACATCATAGTATGGCTTATCCACTTTATCCCTCTATAGTTGCTGCAATTCTGCACATCCCCTTTATTCTTAAAAATGGGCACCATCACGCTTCTTCTCTATTCCTATTCTACCACTGTCTCTCCTAGACACTTCCACACCTCCACAGGTATATCATCAGGACCAACTGCCTTTCCACTCTCCATCCTCTTCAGTGCCCTCCTCGCTTCACCTTCTCTGCTACTTTGTGGTCCATAATCAACCATAATCACCCATCCCTTGCTTTCATTTTCTTCATTTTCCATCTCTTCAAAGTACTTGTTCCATATTCCCATCACTCTTTTAGAAGCTGTCAATACATTGACCTCTCTGGTCCTGTATGGTCAATGTATTGACAGCTTCCATCTATCCATAGTCACCCTGACCTGTTGTACATCCTTTCCATCCCTCGATTTCTCTGTTTCCCCATAAATCATTTTCCCATCCTTTTTGCAAATTCTACCACCACCTGTGCTTCTGCGTTCCTATCCTGTATACCAAATCTGCCCATCACTTCTTCATCCCCTCTGTTGCCTTCACTATTGAAGTCTGCACCAATGACCACTCTCTCTTCTTTGGAGATATTCTGCATCACTTCATCTAGCACATTCCAGAACTTCTCCTTGTCCTCTAATGCAAACCCCACCTGTAGGTCATACCCACTGACAATATTGCACCTCTTGTTTCCACTTCCAAACTCAAAAAGTCTCTCTGGCACGCTTCACCTCCAGAACATTCCTAACAAACTCCTTCAAGATAACTCCTACTCCATTTCTACAGTGTGAAAACTGCTCCTAAGCTTCTCGCCTTACTACCTGTCCACTAAGTCTCCTGGACACACAGTATCTCCGCCACCATGTTGTCCAACTCTTTAGCTTTTCCTGTCATCATCTCAATATTCAAAGTCCCTCCTCTCAGTCCCGGGCTCTCGTCCTTCCTCTTCTCTTCCGAAGACGCCTTCCTCCTCTCCTTCCTCTAAACACAGCAGACCAATTTCCACTGGTACCCTGAAGGTCATCGGCACAGATGGCAGTTGTTGTTAACCAGGGCTTTCACTGATCCGGTATGAGTTTCGATTCTCACGTTTGGTTTTGGCACAAGTTTTACGGCGGGTGCCTTGACCGACGCGACCTTCTGCGTTCATCTCAGAGACGCTGCCCTCCTGAGGCTGCATTCCTTGGAAGAAATCATTCCTGATGCTGGAATGAAGGAGCGTCTTTGATGGAGCCAAGATTTGCTTTTGGTGAACGATTTGAGATTGAAAACAACATGACATTGGCATCATTGGCATCTTAACAGTATTTGAAGTAAAATAGATATCAAGTGATGTCACGCATGACAGATCTCACCTGTAATATTGAGCTGTAAACTTTTATAGTATTTATTGATTTTACCAGAAAACACAGTGTTGCTGTTATGTCTTAATGACAAAGGTCGTTGTCGAGGTCATCAGTCGCCGCTCCTCTGCTCTCCTGGTTTCGGTCAGATTCTTTCTCTCCCTCAAAGGATCTCGGTCGAACCCTCGTCAGACACGATGTGTCGCTCTTCCAGGTCGCTGGAGAAAGAAAAATCTGACGTATCGCATCTACAATTATACGCCGGATATGAAGAGGGCCGAGGTGGAGGCAGCCGTACGCTCGGCCTTCGACTACTGGAGTGAAGCGGCCCCGTTGACCTTCAGCGAGGTGGACCGTGGAAGGGCGGACATAAAGATTTCCTTCCATGAAAAAGAAGGCTACTGCCCATTCGATGGCCCGGGTTCGTCCATTTTCTTTTGTCTCGACAGACATTTATTTATTTTTCCCATCGCTCCGGGGCCTCCGACAACACGCACCCTCTGCCGTTTGTGTCCGCAGGTCACGTGCTGGCTCACGCTGAGCCACCGGAATCCGGTATTGTCCATTTTGATGAGGACGAGATCTGGACCGAAGGGACATATTATGGCACTAATCTGCGTATTGTGGCTGCCCATGAAATTGGCCACGCTCTGGGTTTGGGTCACTCTCAATTCCGGAGCGCTCTGATGGCGCCGGTCCACTACGGTTACCGCCCCAACTTCAGACTGCATTCAGATGACGTGCGAGGCGTCCAGGCTTTGTACGGTGAGCGAAGGATGGCCGTCGTCGTGTCGTGATCAAGATTGTTCTTCGAAGATTTTTGATGAGTCCCAAACCAAAGCAGCCGCGACACAAGAGCCTGTGTTTGTTTCCAGCTTATTATACGCCGGATCAATACTGTAGTGTATTTACTCTGGGAAACACCCGGGTGATGGTAAAACATCTGTTCAATGGGCAATAGCTGTTGTTGGGCACAGCACTATAATGACATTTGGGACCCGACAATGAATATATTTTTAAAACAAATTGTTCTCAAAGGATGCCGTGTTTTATATTTTTACAATATTTTTGTGAATGTAGTTGTTCAAGCCGTTTCTCTCTGACGTGGATCTTAACGTCAGGTTTTTCTTTTTTCCTTTATTTTTTTTAATCCTACATTATATGCAGATTTTAAGATATTTCTGTCTGATTTGTGTTTCACTGAACTTTAGATCTAGGCGCAGGGGGAATCACTCCAAAAAAGTATGTTGGGCCTGTTTGCATGTGCATAATTTGTGCATTGTGCAATGTGCATTGCATATTTCTTGAATCAGATATGACCATTATTTAAAGGTCTTGTCCTTGTCTTCACCGGCTGGTTTCACTCGCATCACAATCAAATACCGAGCTACTTGTGTGAATAGCAATGTTTTGTCTTTTATACGTACACTGTTCTCTCAGATATTCTCTCATTTCTCTTGCATTTCTGGTGTTTTGTATGTAGTATTCTACAAATGGCTGGGAACCAACATGGGTTTTAACGTCCCTGTTTCACAGGCAAACCCGTCACTGGCTCTTTCGCCGCTCCGACCTCAGAGAGTGTCGACCCTTCGGAGGCCAGCCCCGAGGCCGGGAGCGTCCCCGACCCGTGCACAGCCCGCCTGGACGCCATCATGTTGGGTAAGACAACACCCAGACGGTCCAATGCACCGGAAGCAGAAAAAATGTTTGATCAATCAATCAATACTGTAGCGTATTTACTCTGGGAAACACCCGGGTGATGGTAAAACGTCTGTTCAATGGGCAATAGCTGTTGTTGGGCACAGCAATATAAAAAACTGTTCTCCTGGATTCCAGGTTGAAAATAGAATTCATAGAAATATATATGTAAAAGTGTGGGTATTTACTAGATTTGTGCCGTTAGTGTCGTTGGACAAACCCCCAAAAGCATGGACGTTTGACCCTCCTCCGATTAGAGCTTACACTGCTCTGACTGAGATGACTCTTAAGAGTTTGTGAAAATACAGAAAATGCAAACTCACATTGGGAACATTTGTGATTGACGAATGCAACGTTTCTGAGAATGAAGGTTCACCTGAAGAGTCATCAGAAGAAGACTTGTTTTTGCAGTGATGGTTTCCTGACTTGTTGGCGTGATGATTCGGCGACAGCCGTGACGATTTGCATAGACACGCGTCAGCGGGAAGCACAGAACACGCCAAAGATTTTCAGGCCCAAAAATCGTCCACTAAACATCTCACAGAGACTTTGTTACTCACTGTTTCAGGACCGTGGAGGAAAGTGTTTGCTTTCAGCGGGGATTACGTGTGGACCATCTCGGATCTGGGACACAACAAACCCATAAAGATTAGCAGACTGTGGAGGAGAGTCCCTGGAAACTTGACTGCAGCTGTTCACTCTCCCAGGACCGACAAGACTTACTTCTTTAAAGGTACAGCGACTCGACCAGCCGCCGCGTTCCGCTCTGCCACTGCGTCTGAAAATAAATGTGTGCACGTGTCTGCGATGCGCCCGTTGACAGGCAGCCAAGTGTGGAGGTACTCCAGGTTCACGCTGGATTTTGGCTATCCCAAACACGTCCAACGCATCCCACGCAGCATCGATGCGGCCTTGTACTTGGAGAGGAACAAGAAGCTGATCTTTATCAAAGTACGTCGGGGCCGAACCGATCGGATCGCCTCGCCGATCCCCGCGGAAAGGTTGTTTCTCAGTCGCAATATTTTGGCTCCTTTGCTGACAGGGTTCGGAGTTCTGGCAGTGGGACGAGCTAAAATACAACAGCTTAACGGCCAGACCGCTCAGCATGCTCTTCACCGGCGTGCCATCCGGCATCGACGCGGCCCTCACATGGACCAACGGGAAGATCTTCTTCTTCAAGGGGGACGACTACTGGCGCGTGAATGAGCAGCTGAGGGCGGACAAAGGCTACCCGCTGAGCAAGAAGGAACGCTGGATGCGATGCTGAGGCTTCGACCATCGGGGGGCGGCAGCGGCTAACGGTGGACGTGCCGTTCTGCCGGGCGCCAACAACCGCACAACCTCCGGTGCAGACATTTGGGGAAATGACAGACGCGACCACGGGTGTTGTTACATTCGAGCGATCCCTGGACCGGACGCCAGCGACCTCCAAAGAAATGTTTTTATGACTGAGGGAATTATGTCAGTTTTTGTATGATCTCAGGGAGAAATCAAGGGAGGCCTGTTTTTCTCTCACACATGTGTTTGATTATGTGTCACTCAGTAAGATGCAACATGATAGAGGGAGTGCGCGCTTCCTGCTCACTTTGTCAGGTTGTTTAACCGACGCCTGATACAGAATTCTTACCTTATCTGATGTATGACTCACACTGGTTTGTCCCTTTGTTTTTTTTTTAAATGAAATTTTAAATAATTCTTGCAACCGTGTCGTTGCCGAACAACACAGTGAAGCAAAGTTGCTTCTGCAGGCCAGTGTCTGCCATCAAAAGCAATGAAAGGCCGGTTTGTCCTGAATTGTTAGTCTGACATACACATTCACACATACACGTTCATGCACGCTCACACGTGCGCACACACACACACACACACACACACACACACACACACACACACACACACACACACACACACACACACACACACACACACACACACACTTCTGTTATGCACAAGTAACCGCGACCAATTGCAGAGCAGGAAATCCTTCCCCTGACCTCTTTATTGCCAATGAAAATTCTAGTGAGTAAAGCTGCCAGTGTTGCTAGGAGCCAAAAAGACAAACAGTGCGACTAATGTGAGAAACAAGTGGAAGCCGTTTTTGTATCAAACACATTTATTGACTTAACGTGGATATTTCTATCAACACCTGCGTACAGGCTCAGGTGACAACTAGATGTTCCCGCAGACCTAAAAGAACCGAAAGCAGAATCATCTTGAAAACAAAGAAAACCTACGAATGAATAAACATGCTTTTTGCATGCATCTCGGCCACGTTCTCTGTGCGATGTGTAAAATAAATTAGAAGAGGTCTGCCCAGATAGTCCACAAGAACAGTTCTTCGCCTACTGATTTTGAAAGGAACTATATCGCAAATACAAAAAAAAAGTCACAGAACCATTTTGTTTTTTTGCCTCATGTTACAAAGTCATGAGGTGTACACATCTGCAGATCTCATTGCACCCTTCTTCAGTGAAAGTCAGGTGACCAAACCAGTCAGAGATCCTACAAACACACACCGACACTTCGTGGCAATGCGACAATCTGAAGTACATGAGGTTATTTCAAACAAACGTGTTTTTCATATTCACTATAAACAGAAACACATCTAGTTTTAAGGCTCTTACTTAATACACGAGTGGAAATGGAGGACCGTCCTGGGTTTGTTTCCTTTTCTAAGTGTTCCTACTAGAAACACAGTGGTTGTAGCGTTCACCTTGTGGGAGTATCTCATCTCCCCCCTAAAAAAATACAAAATAAAAAGCAGCATTCTCTGGCACCGGTTGTCCTTCACCGCTGATCCAAATCCGAGACGGCCCGTCCCATTCAGGGGTCCGTCAGAAGACTTGTCTGCAAGTTCCACACCACGTCAGAGAGACACTTTTGGAGCCCGAGAGCAAAGTCCCTTTAAAAAAAAAAAAAAAAAAAAAAAAAAAAGAAGAAGTTCTGAGTTTCTCAGACCCTGACGACTGGGGTCGTGGCCGTGAGGGGCACGGTGGAGCCGGTCTCATAGTCTAAATCGATCATGGTGTGGTTGGCAGTGCCCTGGCTGCTCAGGGAAGTACCCGTGCCCATTTGTCTGTCCCGCAGACTTTGCAGGTAGCTCTGCAACGAGAGAGACGGGGGAGCGGCGTCAAAACACTTGTGCACTCGTACACATCCGAATCTCTTATTTTTGCGCCGGTGATGGTTTTGCAAGAAACTGATGTCATGAAAAACATTGATCGGTAACTACGGCACACACTATGTCGGGTAACATTTACCGGAGCCAGAAGATCCCCAGCGTAACGTTTGACTGGGGTGGGTTTACGGCGGTACGTGCCTTCCTGCCCACCTGCCTGCTGCCGCTTCTTAGCGTCCTTCTCTCTAATCCGCATCAGCTGGACTCTCTTCTGCCTCCGGCTGATCACGACTGAGAAAAGGCAAACACGAAGGCGGCTGCATCACGACCCGTGAAAGGAGCGAAACGACCACGCCGCGGCGTTTAGGGCCTTACCTTCCGTGTGCGAGAAGCTGTCATCCGTCAGTTTCCATTGGACCAAAACTCCTATGAGGCTGAGGGTGGGCCAGATGCCCACAATGACCCAGCTGTACCAGCAGAGCGGCGGCCCGGTCGTGAGCCGCAGGCACTCGTACACATGCGCGGCCAAAGCCAGCATCTCCACGAAATAGTCGGCGCACACCGTCATGATGGCTGCGCCGAACACGGCGGTGGAGATAATGGTAAACAGCTTTTGCCACTGAAGCGTCAGCACGGCGAAGAGCATGCCCGTCCCCAGGAGAGCGCCCAGCGGGACCCAGACCGTGGTGGGAGTGTAGAACTGGTGCGTGACGAGCAGGGCGGCGAGCGCCAGGAGGAGGCCCAGCAGCAGGCCGGTCATGAAGAGGCCGACACTCCGCACCAGCATGGTGACCAGGCCGCAGAGCAGGCCGATGCCCAGGCCGATGCCGGCGCTGGCCTCCACGCTGAGCTGCGTGTCCAGCACGTGCTCCTTGTGGCAAAGCAGGAAGATGATGACCGAACCGAACATCAGACCGGACAGGAACATGACCGCCTTGAAACAGCGGTAGCCTGTGAGGAAAAGCGGCCAGGAGATTTAAGCACGTTTCTTTCGACGTCGGTTTCGCTTCGCTTTACGAAAAACTCACCAAAGAAGCAGTAGATGATGCCGAAGAGGCAACACATGGAGCAGATGACCGCAGGGATGACGTCATACTTCCGCTCTATTTCCAAGCTACAGGCGTCGACGTCGGCCGCGCCCGCCCCTGCCACCTCGGAGCTCGGCCCAGTGGGATCTGCCATTCCGGCTTAATGTCGGGGGCGACGGGGCTGGCTGAAGTCCGTGACCAACGCAGATCTGCCGGGGACGTTATCGCCGGTCCATGGAGGCTGGCTTGGTGACTGTAAGAGAAAGGACAGGTCCAACTCTCAGAGGGCGAAGGTGGAGTTTCCCCTGATCTGCAGCTGTCCCTCCACACGCCGCAGGTCGTCGATCCCTCGGTCAAATGTATGTTCTGGGACCTCCGTCCGACTCCCCGGGCCATTCGGGGTCTCCGGTACAGCCATACGTAAGGTACTCCATTTCTAAAACCGGACTTCGAGACTATTTCTGAGTGTATTGGTCTTCGTGTCACACAAATAGTAAGACCAAAGTACTGTAGGACCTGCTCACGCAGTCCTTAGAGCTTGAAGATATTCAGCCCAGCGACTCGCCCCTTCTCTGAGAACATCTGCTTCTCGCACTCCGCGTCATACTGTCCGATTTTCGGTCCCGTTCTTTTGGACTGAAACCGGATACTGCGGCCGTGCTCAGAGTCAACAAGACTGCTGCTGTTAGAGGCTGGAGACGAAAAATGGCCGTTGTTATGATTGCAATATAACGTCTGCGTTTGACACTTTCTTTGTTACCGATGGTGGTGACGGAAAAATGAACTCCGCAAGTATTTCAGAAGGTACTGCAGATATTAGCTCAGCAGATACTGACAAAATGGTGCCGAAGCCCCGAATAAACCAGATTTGGCAGAGATGAACAGTGGCTTTTCATTGAAACTGGGCTGCTACCGGACGCTAGCCCAGATACGGCTTCAAGCGCCCGTTTCAGTAACCTTTCCCAGTTCGTGAGAATCTTTATTATGTGTTAATGAGCCATGAAAACAATGTTTTTGGTCTCTGGGCTCCTCTTTCAAACCAGAATCAGCACAGCGGGGCCCGAGCAATCATGCAATGGTGACGCTCAGCACTCAGCACAAATATTCCTCTGAGTCCCTTCACAACCCCGAGAATAATAACCTAGTCCTAAACTAGAATATTTTAGCACACACACACACACACACACACACACACACGCACTGAGAAGTTGTTCACTGCTGGAGCAGAACAGATTTTTAACTAATTAAAAAATGTATTTTCATTTGATTGATAAGTCAATCAATCAATTAAATGAAATATAAAAATCAATTCATGAATAAATGTAAAGCTAAAAAATCCGATCAAATCAGATTTGATGAAAATCACCCGTGGAGGTGGTTGGACGTGCAAATCTGATTATAAATCCGACTTCACCAGATTAAGTCCAGATGCTCCGGACGGTCAAGTACAAGTTCAGAGTGTCTTTTGAGCAACGAGAGCAACGAGACACTACAAGAGTTCCAGCCATCAGAGAGGAGAACGTCAGGCTCGCTAAGCTATGTTAGCAAAAAGAAACAAAAACCACACACACAGAGAACCCGTCAAAGGAAAACTATCAGAGGGTTTTGCAGCAGGGCTTTACGACCATCTCACCAATGGTGACCCACGCTAAGGGGAGCCAGTGCGCTAACAACAGTTAACACTGAAAAAGAGTCGATTTTAGGAAAATGAGGTCAGAGAATCACATCGTAGTTACGCGCGGTCCGAACAGGTCTCAGCAGAGGCCAAAGGCTGGATTAGCCGTTCCGGATCATTCCAAGGTCAGCAGGTGAACATTGTTAAAACAAAAAAGATACACACTTGATTTGATGAATTCATGGTCCCTGCAAATCATCCAAAAAGTGCTTTTATTGACCTGCATGTGTGCATCACAATCACTGACACTCACTCCACCTGGCCTCCTCTTTGTGTTTTGGCCAACGAGTCCGTCTTCTTAAACTGCTAAACGGTGCGGCGGGTCGGGCTGCGGGGCCCGGAGGGTGGGTCGCTCGGGTTAGCGCTGTTTCCAAGGCCGCTGGCGGGTCTCCTGCATGATCTCACCGCAGCGAGGATCCCGTTTCACTAAACGAGTTTTTTTTGCCACCGGGAAGACTGGGCCGAGCCCTTTCTTTGAAATACCTGCTAGACCTGCCCATTGGCCTTTCACCTGAAACCTTCCCGACCGTAAACCCCCGCTGACTTCCACAGGGAAGCCTGTTTTTTTTCCAGACACGAGGTAGTGTCATTTCTACGTCCTGCCAGTGAATGACTTTACAGGGAAAAAATGAGAGCTCGTTGGAAAGTTTTCTTCTCCAGTCACTCTCCCTCGGCTTTTCACAATCCGTCTCTCTTCCTCTTTCTGCTTTCTATCAGGAACGACGGATTTCTTGCACTTTGTCGTAGAAAGGCCAACCTTTTCCCCGCGTCGGTGTAAGTGGACTATCCAAGTCCTGAGCCTCGCATCCATTGCGCCGCAACAAGAGGAACCTCTTTGCTCATGAGATGCAAACTACACTGATATCATGGTGCCAGACGGGGAGGATCGGCCGGAATTGACAAGAGCTTAGTCAAACTACAGTGCCAGACACTGTGTCAAATGTGGCTGGTCAAAAGGAAAGTGGCAAGAATGAGACACGGCCAAAAATATATCCACCTTTTCAGGCAAAACTATCAGAACACGACTCCACTTGATTGTCCACGTCAGGATTACAATTCTGTCATTTGTTCCCGCTGGAATAAAAGAAGGACCTACTGTCGTGCAATAGAAAGTGATTAATGGCAGCGGCTGGGGATTCTTACTGCTGCCTCACATCTAAAATGTAACTGGGGACTCACGGGGCAGCTTGGGGTCTATACTGAGAAACAATACCAGGCCAAACTCTCATCGTGTATCGCAGAGTAAAATTCGGAGAGCAATTTTTGCCGTTGACATCAATTCGGAGATTTGCGAGTGAGTAAAAGCTCTCTTTTTTTCTGACTTAATCTGCAAAAGGTAAGTGGCCATTGCTACATGCTTTACCCAAGACACCCTAAAACTGGCTGAATATTCACACATTCGACATCATCTGTCGTTTGATATTTCCATCCCCAAGTAGATCTGGGTGTCTTTCTTGGCATCAAATGAAAGACGTATGACTGTATCAGTCCTTGTCCACGTCTCCCAGCTCAAGAGTCGGTTACTTTCTGTTTCCCTCCAACTTGTATGTTACTTTGTGTATGAAACAGACGCTGCACAACAAACATGTCAGGTCAGCAAAATAGGGACTAAGTAATGAAATGAGCTGGCAAACCCCGTTAGATGCATTAGTACCTTCTGATCAGGTCGATCTATTGCATTTGTTAAACTGGCTGTATTTCTTGGACTTACGTAACATGATACAAGGGCAGAATAATACCACCTGTTTTTGTTTGGTTGTTTAATGGGGTTAGGGGAGGAACCTCCACTCCTTGAGTCCAGAACCCTCCTTCATACCAGCTTTGTTAATTGCTAATGTGAAACAGACTATGGGTTTTATCTTTGAAAAATGAAAAAAGGTCTATTTTAACAGCTTTTACTCGCATGTGTCAGTGAGTCCGCCTGGTGTTACTGTGAGTCACAATGGTGTCCTATGTCCGGCAGCTTTGGAAGTCCTCGCCGCTCCGGGAGAATAGGGCCATTATGGGAGACAACAAAGACTCGGAGGCCCGTTCTGTGACCTCTAGTGGCACTCGGAGGAAACCGTGCACATGAAGAAAAGATACCACATAACGGAGGCTGAGAGCACCGAGGGTAGCGCTGGCGACCGTGCACTCGCTTTCAGATGAATGCCAAGTGTTTCCCTCAGGAGAACTGGTGACGAGAAGCGCCGTCGGTCTTTACGACCAGACTCTCCCAGCGCCTCTAAGCCGGATTATCTTAAAAATGCTAATGTTGCTCGGCAACAAGTTGAATACAAGTCGTTAAGAAAAACAGCCTGAAGTCTGAAGGATCGCGAGGCTGTAACTCTGACGTAGCAGTGCATTGAGTTCAGAGCAGAGAGGAAAAGCAAAGGAGTCGATGATGGATCATCTAACAGGTTCACTGGACAACCGCAGTGAAATGTGACAAAACTGACAGTTTCGACACGATGACAGTTCTGGATGGAAAGTTAGAAGAACCCTCAATCCATTAGAGATCATCATATTTCAGTGAATTTCACACATCCATCTAAAAATACATATTTCAACTTCAAAACGGAGCTTAACCCTGGCGCTAGCAGTGGGTTAAGAACCTGTGGCTGAATTCTGAGGAAGGCTTTTAAGACTTTGAATATAATTCTATGCCTGTTTTGTCAAATGACTTTCAACAGTCCTTTGACTCAGTGAATGAAAATGAAAGGAGATAATCTTTGCAGTTTCAGTCTTTCTCAGCTGTCAAGTACTTCAGGTTGGACATCCAAGTGCTGAGGACCTTCACTTGACGTGAGAGGGTTGTAGGAGGTCTCTCTCTCTCTCTCACACACACACACACACACACACACACACACACACACACACACACACACACACACACACACACACACACACACACACACACACACACACACACACACACACACACACACACACACACACACACACAGATAGATAGCCAGATAGACACACACACTGGCCTCTCATGGTTTCACTTAATTTTCCTTAAGGTTGACACATGAGCTGAGAGTTGTGGCCCAGCAGGTTTCAGCCCAGATCACCTGCTGGTGTTAGGGTTAGGGTTAGGGTTAGGACTAACCCTACTAGTCCTGCGACTGAGTGCTGCCCTCAACAAACACTGAAGGGGATCCGGCGCTCGGCCGCCGAGGAACCAGCCGGGCAAACGGCAAGTTCCCCACATAGCTAATCGGGGTGTGTGTGTGTGTGTGTGTGTGTGTGTGTGTGTGTGTGTGAGATCCTACCATTTTGAAAGCGCCCCCCTGTCTTGACAGCTGGAGCCAGCTGAGAGAGGACAATCCTCGAGTATTAAGATCTGGCTGTCAGAAATCTTTACTTGGAATTGCCCAACAAGAAGGTGAGTTATGCTGGTGTTTCTGCAGTTGTAGCCATGAATCATCCAGCTTGAGCCAAACTCTTCAACCAGCTGAGACGGCGGTCGAAGGAAGACAAAGCAGCCACAGACAACACAGTGAGAATCATGCTAAATGTAGAAGTGGATCGACACAAATGAATCCCCCGTCGTCCTCAGGACTACCCCTGCTTTGATGCCAAAGATCATACTCGCTTCCTGTCCTTCCACAGCAGGAAGCTTGAAGACCAGAGGGGGAAGTGGAACATCGGGTTTCCAGCAGGAACTGTGTCTTTGTGACACAGAACAGAGACAAAAGACTCGGACTATAAGACCGTCTCATAGTCACCGAACATTAATAAGCACCAGGCACTTGCTGAGAAACTACTGGACAAGCACATTTTCAGCATGATGATAGTAATCCCGTAATCTCTGGCTTGCTCGCTAATCTGCATATAATTCTAGCCATTGCATCAGCGAGCGCAACTTCCCCTGCATGAATGATTAAGATTGTTCAGGTAGGGTTACAGCGCCTGCTGTGTGGTCAACTGTAACGCACATTCAGCCAACACTTCCTCTCTAGTCTGAACAAATCGGACAAATTCATGACTCACCACAGTTGAAAGGCCAGAGACAGTTTGATGTCTCGTGCCTCCGGCTGATGTCACGTTGCTACAGTTTTTACTTTGCTTCTGATCCAACATTTCCAACGTATTTGATCCGTAAGAACTGAAACCAATATTCGGACCAAGAAGGGTCAGGGTTAGCCCACTCTCCGTATCACCTCCCCCAAGGTGCCATTTTAGACGTAGCACGATCCGCAGCGACATCTTGAAGATAAAGGTTCCCTGCACAGTTCTGAGGCGCGAGTCCGCTATTTCCTGTGTGATGCCCGCCCTCAAGTGTCCGATGCTTTGTGCCGAACCATTAGCTGGTCGACTCCCAGCAGATATCGGTTCATCGTTCAACAATAACGCAGTTAAATACGAGTCACACACTCCAAAACGTGTCTACAAATGCTCCCTCCGGACTCTTTCTTTTGAGAATGGCGCTTCCTTCACAGTATTTCACACACAGCGTTGGGGGTTTCTGAATGTTGGCCAATAGACAGCGGGGAGCAATAAAAAGTGCTTCACCATCGCCGGACAGATTCGATACATTCAACAGGAGTTTGAACGATGGAATCTCGGTCACAGTTCCCTCTCGCTGAATGTCCAAAACGCTGATCTGAATCATACTATTTCGTCCTGTGATTCTGATAATGGTCAAATGACAGTATTTCACAAGTAGCGCAGTTACTTCTTTGGCCAACATAATCTCTTGAAAAATAATGCCTGCCCGACTCGACAAAAACAATGGAGGCCTTTCAACTCCGGACTGCCGGCAGCGTCTTATGGAGAGGCACGGAGAAAGGAACACAAAGAGGACCGTTTACAGAACAGTCGTGTTTCTATGGCGGTTGAGTGTATCCACTGTACGTCTAGAACGTACACGTTTGTTAAAAATGCGTCATCTAGAGAAAGTATTCATATTTTCATCCGCTAGGTTTCCATGCTGCGCTGTGGGAAAGCGTACAGTCGGTGCGCTATAAGGAGAGCTTCTTGCACAACACACTATTAGTGGTGAAGAGGAGCATTTAGGAGGCTTTGGGGTCAAGATTTATGTCCATGTGTCACAGAGGGAGTGTGACAGTCGAGCTCTTTGTAAAATATACGCCTCAAGTTGAGAGGAAAACCCAGCTATCGCCCCGGCAGCAATGCAGCGCCATCGACGAGAGTTCTGTTGTTCCTGCAGAGACGAGCCGCTGCTCATCACAATTTATAATTAAACATGGGGGACTGTGACCGCACAGAGTTTCTCAGGCTATTTGCCAAAGTAAAAACAAATAAGTGAACTGACTGAACTCTGGTTTGTAGGTGGGTTTGCGAGAGTCACAGAGCGAATCCGAGCGCAGCAGTGGTTCAGACCTCCACGCCGAGCCTACAGATTGTGTATCTGCTGTTCTTCCTCTGCACCTCCGTCACCAAACCTTCTCTTGTCAGATTCCAGCCTACAATCATTGTACCTGCAACGACACGTCTCTTACAAACCTAGAATATCTTGACCTCAATTGTCATAACCGACCCTCGCTCCATTTGTGTCTCTTTTACTCATATTAGTTGAATATGATCCCTTGCCATTACTTGTCAGGGGGACGAAAGGCAAAAGGCACCGGATCAACTTGGAAATTAAAGAACACACCTCTGGCAAAGCTGAAACAAAAGCCCAAATATAGACATCTCCCTTCTTCCCCTAACTCTGTGAAAAGCCACCTATTGGGTTTCCAAACCCTGTTCACTACTGTAAAAAGACTCAGCATTCTCGAGTTATTATCGCTCTCATACCAGGTTTGCAGTCACATTTTCCCCGTATTTATCCACCAAAATGACACTATTCCTAAAACTGAGACAGCTGCTTTGGTCCCCGACCATGCAGTAATTGCTCAGGTCCAAAAAGGAGAGTACATTTACCAGTCATGACCATATAGTCCTGCTTATTTCAGTTCAATGCCGCTGCGAAACCAAGCAGGAAAAGGGAATCTCTGGGTGTGGCTGGATTCCCTCAAACCCCTGTCATGTCATAAGCAGTGTTTAAACTTCTATAAGTAGAACACGGAGAGTTGTTACCAAATGAACGGTATCAGTTTTTATGTGGTTTTTCTGGAGACAAACGGCTTATTGTGCAGTCAGAACTGCTTAAAACGGAGCCTCGGCACGAGAGCCGTGGGACGTACGGTGCGATCGTGTATTATTGCCATATTATGCAACCCGATAAGACGCGATCTTCAGGATACGGGTTGTTCCACCAGGTTCCACCTCACTAGAGACTGTTTCCTGCGAGCTCTAGGACTTTTTGGAACTTATAGCAATAGTGATTTCGATAAGCAACATCAAGATAGAAAATATCGATCATACATTTGAACCCACCGGTATTTGAGCTGCATTTCAATGACTAGTATTAATCATTTCAACAAAATACAGTTAAATAGTGGGTAAAAAAAAAAGAGAAAACAGCCGCTCTTAGCCGTCTTTTTACTTCACAGGGACTCTGTGAGGGACCCTTGTAGAAAAGACAACCGGCTCACCATGCATACAAAACATCGGACATTATCGTAAACTGTCATATCATATAGGACAACTTAAAACTCATTAGTATCTGAAATCATTCGGTAGCCTAGACGTATTAACACTAGTTTTTACTGGATTGCAAAATCCAAATGTGGGAAAGTGGACATAAACAGAGCTTTTTAATGCAAGATTTTGACTAATAGACTATTCTGGCAATGGGCTTTCTCTGCCTTTACTCCGGCAAATTATAAAGCAAGGATATACCGACGTTTCTAATACCAAGTCCAGATCATACGTGGTCAGATACGCGTCATGTGAATTGGTTAAAAAGAAGAAATGTTCATTAACTATTCCAGCACCAGAAATCCAGGCTTAACCATGTGTTGTCGTCAGAAGACAGAGACGGTCAGCCCGCCGCTACCTTTAAGACATAACCTTACCCTCCGTGCTGTTTTCTTCAGGGAGGAAAAATAATTCTTGCATTTAAAGACGAAAGCAGACATAGTAATTACAAAGCTCCACTTGGAGTTTGTCCTCATAAAATTGGATCTCATCGCCATGTGAGTCAGCTGCTCTTTCTGAGAACTTTCTTGCCAACTCGCCTCTTCTGAAAGACGCTTTTTGAGCAGCGTAATCAGCATTGAGCAGCGGTTAATAGTTTTCCTCCAACTCCGTATCCTATACGTGACACTTCTGAATAAGGACAGTAAACCTTGAATTGGTGCCAGGAGGTTCTAGTAAGGAAAATGGGGCACCGTGGCCACGTTAATGAATATACACCATAAAGATGACATGCGTTTCCCTTCTCTTCTCCATTCCGCTCCTTTGTTTCACCCCAAAGGAGGGTAGGGTTTCCTTTTGGCCTTTTCAAAAAGGGGCAACTCCATCTGGCAGCGGGTCGGGTAGACGCGGGAGCCGCAAGGCCGGGGGTTAACTACAGACTTCAGTCCCCGGTAAAGACCTCTAGGCTGTCATCACACGGCGCAAAAGAGGCACTCCCAGCCTGGATCACACAGCAGAACCGCAGGACCCGGGCATTTCTGCACGCCATGAGGGCCACGATGAGGGCACACTTTGAAAAGAAGGAATTCTCTTGGGCCTTGCGAGGGGGAATAAACGCACGGATAGTTTGATCCGGCGGAATATCGTACAGAAATACATACATACCAGCCATTACACCCTGCTGAGAGGAGGCGACAGTTAATGGAAAGTCAAAATGCCAAATAGTTTCCATATTTCGCCGCGGAGCCTCAGGTCTGAGGGGATGAAAACCAAACATCGTTGCCGATGGCGAGCAAAACTTCTGCATAAGAAGTGAGTTCAACAAGTGAGCTGGAGCCGCTCCGCGCCCGCAGGCCGGGCACGGGAAGCGGAAAAGAAAAGAAAAGAAGAATCGCACACTTTTGGGCTTTAACTGAACCTCCCCGGCTGCAGAAATGTGCGGGGTTGCGGCTGCGGGGATCGACCGCACTGACCGCCGAGCCGTGGAAGCGGGCGGGCGGCCGCGTCTCCAAACCGGCGCCGAAAAACACAAAGCGAGGGGCGGCGCGGAGAGCCGAGCTTCTCCCGGTGCTTTCCGGACCGCTGCGGTAACAAACCGACAACCAACCCGCAACGAGCGGCGAGCCGCTTCCCCTGCGCCCCGAGAACACTACCTTCTGCCCGCGATACAAACTCCAGCTTCCCGTCGGTCGCTCCGAACTCTGCCGGTCCGCGTCCGCCTCTCCGGAGCTGCTGCCTCCGCGGGACCGTCTCCCCCTTCGCCCACGGTGAGGGGAAAAACACGCGAGAAGTTTCTCCACCTCGGCAACCGAGAAGATCCGCTCCAGATCTCCATCCACGGCGGCGCTGGCTCGGGGTGCGGGGGAGGGGACACCGGGGGAGGAGGACCGGGGGAGGACCGGGGGAGGACCGGGGTAAGCTAACCAGTACAACTACGTTAGCGTAGTGTCAAAACAATTCATAAACGACAGTTTTTCTTAAAGACTTCCAGCGCTCGGACAAAATCTCTTTTAGTTTAAAGTTCGTCTTATTGACTTCTGTCACAAATTAAAAAGTTATTTTGTGTCTTAAAGTAACCTTCACCGAGCTGTTTGGTTTGGCTAGCATCACGACAGAAACCATACACACACCTGGACACCTACAGATAGCGATAATAATCTCACACACACACACGTATGCCTGTACCTACACATATATTTGTCATCAATCCAAAGGTCTCCCAATACATACATGATGTATAGTTGATATATTGATTGCGTGCTGCAGGAGATCCAGGTGCACCTGAGGAGCAGCGGCTCAGCTGAGGTTCTCTGGGTCTGCAGAGCAGCAGAACCACTGCCGTTGTCAGGATCGGAAGAACCTGACAACTTGAAACCGAATGAAGACGGTCGTGGACCGACGGGCCTCGGGTGACCTTTTCAATGAGCGCAGAGAAACCGAGCGCCATCATCGGTTTAGGTGAAACCGAGAGAAACGCCAATATTTTCAACTGGGGAGGATTTTGAACGTTTGACCGCTCACTTGGAAGAACTCACAATTTTTGACAACATTCGCTTGTCGCATCAGTGGAACACTTAAGATAACATTACCAACGCAGTAGTTACAAAGGTATCCATCTCACCGTGCGCACGAGTGGGCTGGATAAAGGTTTCAAGTTGTAAAGTGGTTGAGGGCAAGTCTGCAGTAGGTCAAGTGGCCCGTTGGACTCTCACCGGGTAGCCAGAGCACCAACTGCTGCAGCTGCAGAAGGCCAACTGCCGCCGACGCTTCCTTCTCTCCGCAGGACACGACTTTTTATTCGCGACCGCAGGTCTTCGGGTTCGACGTGACATTGACGTTCTCCTGACCGGCTCCGTCGGGTCGGAGTCGACCGAGCCGTCGCCGCGGCTGGCAGGTTCTGGGCGCTCGGACTCATAACAAATCCAAGTTGTCAACTGTTAACTGTCAAGAATGAAGTATACAGTCGGTTTGCAAAAGAGTATTACTTGGTAATGTGTTTTCTTTTTAATTATTTTATCCCGAAATCAGGATAGAGACAAAAAAAAAAAAACACATGTTAAATATAGCCAGGAAGCAAAATAAATGGCCACGATGCTTTCTATTACTTATAAACCTTATCGATGTAGCAAGCTTGGGAATGCAGACCAAGACCTTCTCGTGGCTCAAATGAGAATCAGATTCTCCAAAGAGAAATTCCCCCGAGACATGAAATGGAACAGCGGTTGGTAGAGGCGACGTCCTTCTCGTGCCACAACATGAAACTCCCCTCCACTGCGAGGGAGAAGAATCGAACAGGGAAAACAACAAAACAGGTAACTAACTCAAACAGAACACACACACACATTGGCTTGTGTATTTAACTGAATATTAGATGGTGCCCCGGGGGAAGCGGCGGCGGCGGTGGCCTTCTACAGCAGGAAGGAGCACAGATTATTCCAGTCTGTAGCCCTTCCCTGTAGTGAGGCTGTTTTCTCTTCATCCTCAAGTCAAGAAAGGATATTGGTCCTAAGCTTTTTAAAAAAAATATTGAATTCACTCATTGGGTGCTCCAAAGAAATTGAATTTGGTCATCAGTCTTCCTGTGTAAATTTGATTAAAAGCTCAAGAGTTGCAAGGACAGTAATGATTCTAAGGAAGCTATGGCTTCCAGTGTAAATATGATTTGTGCAATTTTATATACCGTCCCGTTGTTTCAATCTAATGCCTTCTCCATTAAAAAACACGGCGTCTATTCACCGGAAGATTGAGCAAAATATGACTCCTGTAATGCATCTGTTGTTCAGATGGATTCTGCACGGCTCTTTTCATCTGCTTGTAAAATAACAAGTCATGTCTGTATATATAATCGGCGAGCCCAATCCTAATTATTTCACAGACTCTTACGCATTTCTCCGGCCATAAAGCAGATATAAACGCTATTCCTTCTGCCTCGGCTGCACGACTCCTCCGCCGGCACGCTCGCTCCCAGTGGTTTCTGCGGACGGTCAGGTCTGTTTCTGTGGAATGGGGGAAGAGCAGATGCTGCGACAGGAAGTCGCTAACATGGTCCAGATGTGAGGACAAGAGACCACCTCAGACACAGCTGGAAATTGAGAATGGCTGAAGGCGGTCACGTTTAACACGCGCTGGATCCCCGTGTTGAGGAAAATCTATCAGTTATTTTCGTACAGCAAACCCAACACATGTTCCTGGTCCGATGGCCTCCGTTTCCTGTTATTTTATCACCGTGGCCGGCCAGCTTGAAAAAAATCTAAAAAGTAATTACTCCAACGTGTTATTTGTATTTTAAATATGAATATGTCTGCCCAGTGTTACAATGGGGTAAAATGTAAAAAGCGAAGCCACCCATGAGCTGTGATTAGTTTTATTCAAGTGCAAGCATTAAGTGTCCTCTGCAAACAAGCTTAAAGATGGATAAAACAGAAATGTACTATTCATGCAAAGACCACAGGAATGAAAGAGCTCGCAGGTAAAAATCTGTAAAATGCTGACCGTGGGTGGGAATCCAAATACAAGCAACAGGGTCCTTCCAAAGCCAACATATAGAAAACGTGTATTTGTTTTACTAGTTTAATGCAAACCGAGTTGGGTTGTTTTCTTCCTTTTTTTTTTTAAATCATAGATTTTGCGGTTTGGACTGCAGACCACCAGGAGGCAGCATCTCCCCCTGGGTGAAGCCAGGTACCTTTACATTTCCCTCCCTGGACCGGCCACTGACAGGGTTTGCTATTCCTCATCGTCCTCATCAATTAGGACCATCTTCCGCCTGCGCTTCACAGGAGCAGAGATGTCTTCCTTGTCCGAATCGTTATCGCCGTTTCTGTCCAGATCCATGGCAGCGGAGGAAGCGTCTCCGGCAAAGGCCCCTGTATCCAAGTCTAATCCTGAAAAACGGTCAGATTTGAACACCTTTGCTGCAGGGCAGATTATAAAACAGAGGAATCACAAAGTTCTGATCCGAGCCGCAGATGCAATACCTGGTTCCTCGTCATCGTCCAGCGCTCTGCTTCTTTTACCTTTCTTCATTTTGTGTCTGTCATGAACACAGATTTTGCAATCAGTACTACTAGCGAACATTTTTTCTGCCTGGTTCTTGCTCATCCGATGAGTTTGTTACCTTTCGGCTGTTGTCTCGACATCCTCGGCCGACGTTGAATTGGAAACGAGAGCTAAAAGCATTCATGGAGAAAAAAAATGGTGAACTTCAGCAGATTCACGTTCAAAAACCTTGAATCCTTTCCGGACTTCAGTTGCCACTTGGCCACCTAATTTGCTACTCAGTTGTTTGGTTTGATAATTGATTGTTAGGTTTGAATGATACCTTAAGAAAACAAAAGCCAAGATTTCAATGTGCTTTCAATTTTGTCAACATTTCTTTTAAGAGACGTCTCAGTTAGCGGTGACTATAACACTAGAAGACTGACTCAGCTCTGTGACTGCACTCAATGACTATATGACCCTGACTAACTCAACCCACCGCCACCCCCTGCCCATTGCACGGTTTGCACCTTTTAACTTGCACTACAAACTCCATAAGGAACTGCCCTGGGCCCTGCAATACACTGTCTGCACCTTCGTTGCTGCTGCTGACGATACCTGATCTCACCTGACCTGATTGTACTGTGTTGCACGCCAGTATTTCTCTTTAGTTTAGCCTGATCTGACTTGACATGACTGTGCTGTGCTGCACTGCACACCAGCATTTCTCTGTTTAGTTCAAGACTTTACTTATTTCTGGTGACAGTAGTAACTAGGCATAAACGGTATTTATTGCTCTTGATGCAATTGCTACACTTGTCACACTTTGGTGTAAAAACGCAAGACGTCTCACTACTATATGCTGTCTTATCTACATGTGTTCTGTATGTTGTTCTGTCTTGCATTTTAATGTCTGTCCTGTATCTGTCCATGCATGGGATGGTGAAAAACGTAATTTCAACTCCTTTGTATGTCCAGTGCATGTGAAAAGAATTGACAATAAAAAGCTGACGTGACTATCAATGCAAAAAGAATGACATAAAAATGGTATGCATATTTAAATTCTTATAATGCACACACACACATTTATTTTTATCTGCACATTAAAAAAAACAGACGGAATAGTCAGATTACAAACATGTACATTACAAAATGTACGTAAGAGACTAAAGTAACTGAATATTAGCATGTGTACCACCCTCCGCCGTCTGCACAATACTTGACTGTTTAGCAAAGATGTCGGTGAAAACGGCACGCATTGATGCTCCGAAGCTCACCTGGCTCTTTGGCAGTGGTGTGTTTCCTCTTGCGGGTGAGCTGCAGTGCCGTCAGAGCTCGGGCCCTTTGTTCACCTGAGACCTCTTTCACCTTCTCCTCATCCTCCTCTTCATCCTCCTCCTCCTCTTCATCCTCCTCCTCCTCCTGCTGCTGCTGGGGATCTCCTGTCAGCCCATCATGTCCGCTCTGGTCCTCCCCACGTTCAGATTCATCCTCTGTTGCACTCAGTGCTGCAGCTAAACTCCGGAGGTGAGATGGACTTATCTTTGCTGGGATTCTCCAAAAAGACTCCTGACAAACAATGACGAATAATCCCAAAATCAAATGCAGACACACGGTTGCAGTAGTACCAACACATCTGGCTGACTACCTCGTAATAAGCGTTGACGACAAAAAACACCTCACCTGTTCATTTGCAGGCGGTCGCAACCCCAGCTTGAGCAGCAGCCGCTGAAAAGTCCTGTTTTCCATGGCATCTTCGTTTGCCTCGGTCAAAGGGACGAGTGGCACCGGCTGGGACGACCCTGGTGGACAAACCGCATGGTGGCAGCGCACAAATATCAACCCAGCAATCACCGGCAATTATCAAGGACATTACCATCTTCTTCACGGTCATCTGCGGTTCTGTTCAGACAACGCTGTATCCAGGACAAGGGTCCAGACATGTCTGTTGTGGAAAAAGGGAGAAAAAAAACCATGAAAATGATGTATTTCAACATTTTTTTCCACATGAATAAAAAAATGCAGTAGCCACATGTGCAAAACCTACTTAAGGCAAAAGCACAGAAAAATTAAATATTGCACTAATTTAGACCTCCGCCTATCCATCCATCCACTGTCTACCACTCGTCCTACTCGGGCTCGCAGGAGATGCTGGAGCCAGGGTTCTCCATCACAGGGCCACATTTAGAGCCGGACAACCACTTGCTCTCTACTGTATCGTCTCTCATTCACACTTCTGGAAAATGTTCCCAATTTTTCCAATGAACCTGGAGGAAACCCAGGCAGACACGGGGAGAACATGCAAACTCCACCCAGACAGAAAGATCCACTGTCAGACTCGAACCAGGGTCCTTGGTGCTGTGAGGCTGACACCAAACACTGGCTACCCCCCCAAATATGATAATTATAAATGATTTATTGAGGCTTTTTAAATACTTGTAAGTCTCTGAATTCCAAATGAAACCTATAAGCCAGTATGAATTGTGTGCCCATCTTGCTCAGCTCTGTCATGAGCCGCCAGTCTCCTGGATGGTCCTGTATATGTGGCTCACAGAACCCCCTGCTGGCGAGAGCCAGACATGTAAATCATTTGTACGAGACCTTGAGAAAAAGAAAAATGCTCACGTAAAGCGGTTTACTTCAAAATTAGCCCGAAAAACAATGTGGGTATTGAGTGATAATCTCTCTCCCACTCTCTTTATGTAAGTAAGCACTACCTGACATCTTATTTAGAGTTAAAACTTAAAAAGTTCAATATCCGTCGATGATTAACGGAAATGATAAAGATAATTCAGAAGCCTCAGCCTGAATTTCTTTTGTCCTCACCTTCTTTATGGAGATTGCGCAGGAGACCACCTACATCTGCTCTCCTGTCCACGGAGGACGGCTGGCTTCGGCTCCTCCGCCGGCCTTTTTGGGACTCTTCCCACTGCAGTTCCTCCTCTTCACCCTCCTCAGAATCATCCTCTTCGTCATCTCTCGCCGTAGGCTCGTCCGGGAAGTCTTGTGTCAGCCCGGCCAAAAAATCCTCTTCGTTCTGTGGCAAAAAAAAAATAGATGACCCTCAGCCTTGCGGGGTTCTAATGGCAGAGGTTAACGTCAGGAAAGGTGACGCTTGTACCATTCCCCGGCCGGAGCTCTTTGCCTGAGCGGTCCGATTCCTCTTCTTGTAAAGCTCTCGCCTCTCCGACACCAGGCCCATGCTGAGCAGCTTGTCCACCACGCGTGCACGGGAGCGCCTGGCTGTTAGCTTCTTCAGGATGTTGCCCAGCACATCTGCGGGGTTGTTTTGAAACCCAAGTTTATCTCGAGCGGAATCCAAACCTTTCTTACTGTGGTTCCTGTGGTTCTTACTCTGACGTTCAATACGTACCGTCAGAGTCTCTGTACTCCTCGAAGAGCATCTGAAGCTCTTCTACCTGGTCTTCGGTCCAAAGAACAATCTGGGTGCCTTTCCTTCATTAGAGGAACAAAGCAGCTCCGTTGCATGACCACATATTGACTTCGAAGCAAAACTCAAGCAGTCACTGTACGTACTTCTGTTTCTTCAGTTTCTTAGCGTTGTCCACCAGACCCATGTGCACCAGCTGGGTCACAACCTGTCGCCGAGTGCGGCTGCTGTTGCTGAGCAGCGGCAGCAGAGTCTCAACGATGTCCGGCACTAGTAAAATTCATGGGCCAGTGAAAGGGGTTAGACTTTCACCGGAGAAAAGATGCATCAACAGTGAACAGACCAACAACAGACCTCCAGAGTCAAAGTGCTCCTCATACAGCCTGCGCAACTCCAGCTCCTCCTCTTCAGTCCACGAAGGCTTCAATTCATCCCTGAGATATTTAGTCGAAAGAAAATGACCCATGTTACCAAACCTCATCTCACGTATGAACTAACTTATACACTCAGTGCTAAACACATTGGCCCTTATTTATAGCCAGCGCAGATTCCCAGATCTGAGCCTCACAGCAGGGCCACATCAGAAAATACGGATAGCGATTGGGAATACGTCTGTGGAGGTTCTGAGTCATCCGGGCCGTGGCTGATTCTGATTCTTCTTCTCAGAGCAACTGGACTTGCTTCTCTTCCCTCAAAGACGTTTCAACTCTCATCCGAGAGAAGTCAGAAATGACTGACATTCTCAGACGTCTGTAACAATATTTGGCCTTGTAAAAATACGCTGTTTAAACCTATTCCTGGAGGTATAATCTTGTGTGTGATCCAAACATCGGCTCGGCTCACACTCATTCATAAATGCACGTCTTTCTCGAAATGCATCGTCTGCACAGTGTCTGACCAAGTCTGTAAGAACGGGGGTCAGTATGTTTTCATGTTAGTTTTCAGCTCAGTTCTACCAAACACTGATTTTCCCCTTTCATATTCAATTTAACGATTAATCCATGCAGCCATATGGGTCTAGAAGAGAGTAGAAAACACCAACCCGTCTTTGGTGTAGCCTTCAGTCATCTCACGTACAGCCCCTACATTTTTCCAGAAGAGCAATTCAACATACGCCTTGTTGTTTTGTGCTGCCAGTATAAAGAAACGGCTCAGCACGTACTTGGCAAAGATGACAAGCTCCTGCGAGGGCGACACAAAAGGAAACTTGAGCTTGAGTTGAAAGCGCGGCTGACTTGCTTCATAAAGGTAGTCCCTGAAGCTACTGCTGTACCTTGTAAGCGGCTGCGGCGGCGTCGCCAAGGATCTTGTCAAAGATGTGAAAGAATGAAAGCTGAAAAAGCACCGCATCCATTTTTAGGTCGACCGCCACACGGTGCAGCATCCGTGCGATGCAGTGGTTGGTGTGAGGCGTGTTTTTGGAGTAGCTTTTGAGCAAGTGGAGGTACGGACGTAGGATAGTGGGGTTTGCAAACCTGCACAAGGTAAGACAACACGTTCCAAATTCCCAAAGTGTAATAGCAATTCAAGTTAAATTGACAGTGGCTGACTTTGAAATCGTTTCGGAAATGACGAGTATCGGTTCGCTCACTTCTTGACAAAGTCGAGGAAGGTGAATTCCGTTTCTGAGACCTGGACAGCCTCCAGCTCTTCTTCTTCTTCCAAGACTGCACCATAATCTTCTTCCTCTGGCCCCGGCTCAGCGGGAGGAGACCCTGCCAAAAATACGATCTGGATGACATCGCAGGCCCTCTGGCTTGAACCCTTGTAAAGACAGGTGTCTGAGCATTACTCGGCAGGTTGGCAAACAAGATCTGCTTGAGGAGCTCCAGTTCCTCTTCCGGTTCCACGTCAACTGAGCCAAAAACATCTCCCTCCGGCCAAACGTCCCTGGATACAACCCGGGCAAAGATTGAATCCTTTCAGTACAGGACTTGTGTTACTGCTGTGAGGAGGGTGGCCCGTCTCACCCACCTGGCAGCTCTCAGAAGCGCCAGGGCCTCTGGTCCCAGGCGGGCTAGCAGGGCGGCCTGCACTCGCACCATGGCCTCGGTGCGCTGCTCCTCCAGCGGAGTTTCCGACGTGGCGTCAAATGGCACGATGCTTTTGGTTAGCGACTCCGACAGCTGCGGACAGATAGGTGGACGTTCAGGATCCCTTTTGTGCGGCTACATCGATTTGATCAAAACACAGCAGAATCTCTGACATTGGAGGTCACTCTGATTTGTGTCGCCCTCCAAGGTAAGCAAACGTCTCGTTTCTGGTCATATTTACTTCGGTCAGCATCATGTGACCAATCGTGCGATCACCCCTATAGTATGTAATATTAAAGCATGCAGCGGAGATGATATTGATTGGACAAAAAAAACAACCAAAAACGCTCAATTTATATGGATGACTCAGAGAGAAAAGTCTGCTGGATGGAAGACGTAAACACAATACAGTGTTACAAAATTATTTCAACAATGTCTTTACACAACAATTCCTAAAAAGAGTGTGTGTCAAATGTAGAATATTACTTTTTCTTTTTTTTAAATGGCCAACTGGATATCTTGACTTTTCAGACCAAGTAATGATACGAGATCCGGTATAACAGGATGTTGTGCAATGAACACGCTAGCATTAGAAGAGAACAATCACTGCCTTGTTGTCCTGACCTGAAACGCCACGGCCTTTAGCTCCTCCTCCACGATCCTCCAGGTTTCTTCCAGCACTTCCGGGCTCATGTCTACTGCCGCCTGACTTTTATCACTTCTAGGCTTTTTGCGCTTCATCCGTTTCCTCTGCGGATGTGAGGAGTTACATTTCATCCAGACATGAAAAAATTAAAGGTACACGCCTGACAAATTCAGGACAAAACCCACCTGTACGATCAGGTTCTTCCGGCCTTTGCAGTAGCGTTCCAACATGCGCAGAAACAGGTGAGTCGTTTCCACCAGGTCCTTCAGGTAGGAGTGAGGCTGTTTGGTTTCATCGTACTTCCTCAGTAAGGTCAGGAAAATCTCTCTGTACTCCATCAGGTAGAAGATGTTACCTAGAGAGCAAAGGTCCAAGTGAGATTGTCGCAGAAGATGACGAGATGAGATTTGATGAGATTGGGAGAAGTCTGTAAATAGAAAAGCAAACTAGCTAGTGGCCTCTCACTCTTGATAACATTGGAGCTGTGACGGATACTTTCGTCCTGAGAGCGGTCCATCTCGTTCACCGTCAGCAGAAGCTCCTGATAGGCTTTCAGTGCCAGGTGCATCCTAGGAAGAGGAGCAATGAGGAGGAGGAAAAATGAAAACCCATTTACATTCCTCCCTTCATCCTCCCTCTTTGCTCAGCTGCCTACCTGCGGGACCAGGATGTGGCTTCTTTGCGGTCGGTGAGGATCATCTCGTAGTAGTTGGTGATGTTGCGGTCGATGAAATGAAAAGCCCGGACGGACATGGTCTCGGACACTAAATCGGCACGGAAACCGTTGCCCCGGTTGAAGGCCATGAAGAAGCTGAGAGCCCAGAGGTAGTAGGTCTCGTCGTGCTGCTGAGTCTGCTCACGAATCAGACTTTCCTGCAGAGGCCAGAAGAACTATCGTGAGCTTAATCACTTTCAGTGCACGACATACACACACTCCACTCAGGTTTACCCAACGGCAGCGTTACTCTTGCTATTGCTATTAGCGCGTGCATATTTGTACTTGTTGAGACTTTAAACACTTTATATTTTATTGTATTTCTAGTTCTCCCTCCTTTCTACTATCATCTATTCTTGTTATGTTTTGCTTGAAACACTGGCACAACAATTTCCTTCGGGATAAATAAAGTTGTTCTTATCTTATCTTATGTTTTGTATTGAAAACCACTACGACTTAAACTGTAAATAACCACATCACACAAACGATAGATTTCTTTGGACAAATTAGGGAGCACGGGCATGATGACATGCAACCATTCCTACTCCGCCTCATTATACCAGAAAAGCAAGGCCACTAGGATCTGGAGGTAACGACAGTCCTGTCAAGGTTTCAGTCAAGAGGCGGCATTCTGTGCTGTCGGTTCCACGGTGCTGTGCTGACCTTCACCAGGTACATGAGGTGATTGTAGCAGTTCTCCAAGAAGTCCACACAGAACTCCCGCAGGAAGAGTCGAACGTTCAAGGCCGAGCGGCGTTTGTCTTTGCATTCCTGGGCCTGCCGATTACGCCGGGGAACACGTCTCACTGCCTTGCCTGTGTCGTGACTGTAGGATTTGAACTGGAGGCACAAGGACTCATGGATAAATACATTCTTCCCCAACTTTCAGTCGTGGCAGAGTTGCAGATAAGCTATGGAGATAGTAAAAACTCACCTGATTTACATTTCTGTGATAAATAACATCATTGTCGCCGATCGACTTCAGGCCCTGGACGACAAAAGAGCCTCCGAAACGGGAGTGTCTGAAAGAAAAACAATGACGGACAAAATATAATTGACTAAGAACACAAGCATTCCCATTTCTCAGCAGAAAATGTGCAATCAGTCCTCACAACATGTGAGCTGTATTTCCACTGACTTGACATCACAGAATTACCAAAAACTATTACAGTGCCAGCTACTCTTCCAACTGTGATAAAATTATCTTTACGCTTGTTACTAAAGAAATGACTTGGTCAATGTTGAGTTTTTCTGAGTTGTTTCACAGTTGATTTTTTCTCTGTCTGTGCATCTCGGTATCAAACCCAGGCTTTGGAAACTCCCGGATTATGAAAAGAGCCCAAAACGAGATCAATAAGTCCGTCGATTTCATTCGGTTGTTAATTTAAGGCAACGGAGGGAAGTCACTCGAGACCTCCCGCTGTCTGGAATCACCTGGTTCCTCTTTGGAAAGTGCGAGATCGTCTCTCCGCCTGCTCCTTCTGCCTCAGCCCCTCCAGCTCCTGGCAGTCCCTCTGCTTCTCCTCAGCCGAGCGAGCGTGGCCAGCACTCACCAAAGCCTCCGGAGTCTGCGTTACAAGAAAAGTAATCGCTCGAACACCGAGCGGCTGTCTCTCATCGGCTGAGGTGAACCCGAAGAAAGGCACTGACCTGGTCCCGGAACATGAGGGAGATGATTTCCAAGATGTGCATGCTCCATTGCTGCTCGCTCTGAGCTGAGGCCAAAAACTTCACCAGGTCATCCAAGCCGCTCATGTGGATGGCCCAGAGGAGCCGGTCATGGACGCTGGCGTCATCGTCCACCTTCTATGGAAGCCACATTCAAAGATTCAAAGCGTTTACGCTCACGTTTACAGTGTAGAAGCGAGTTTCCCTGTACAGTGACATTCCTACTTTGCTGCCACTGTGCATTGGGATACGTGCCGGTAGAAGAGTGTAAACATGGCTAGAAATATGATTCTACAGATGAATGTGAGCAGTGAGTAGAATACAGTGCAAGAGGATGTTTGAGCGCAGCTTGGTGTGCAACTCACAAAAAGCAGGTGCAAGGATGAGTGTCACTTGGGTGCAAAGTAAGTGGAAGTGAACTTTACATGTGCAGTAAAGGGAGATGAGGGAGTTAAACTTAGCACTAGTTAAACTCCCGCAGCCACTTTAAAAGCACGTTGCCTCGCGTGTTAAGCACCTTCTCTTCACACGGGTCTGCAGGTACATGAAGCACATTCCTGACCAGCAGCAGAATCCTCTCAATCAGTAGGTTGTCCTCCTCCTGCCTCTGCTCCCATTCCTGGAGTTGGAAAGTGTGACACAACAGAGGGAGGAAGGAAATCGCACAAATTAAACAAACCGAATGGACAGAAAACTTTTCCTATTCTTCATACGGGTGATTACGAAGTCAAGCGGTTTACCAGGCAGACTCTTACCAGTTGTAAAAGGTTGTACAATGTCTCGCTTAAAATGCAAAATACTCTTTCGCTGGCAAACGCCTGGGGAAATTTGAAAAAGCAGAGGATATTAATTACCAAGCGACCCACTTGCACGTCACAGTATTCCCGTGCACAATGTCACACCTCTTTATAGGCTTGTAAATGAGACGTCACTTCTAAAAAGTGCTGTCGAAACACTGGGTCGTCGGGAACTTTTCCAAAGCAAAGCATCGCAGGCTGAGTGAGATTAACCATGAGTCTGGAAAAAAAAAAAGAGACAGGTCACACGAGCAACGGGTTTCTCCTGAAAACAAAAAAGAAATCAGTAAATCTGATCAACCTTCTTTCTCACACCTGTTGGTAGCCTATATCTGAGAATACTGTATAAAACCTTTACGCTCCAGCAAAAGGACAGCGTTAGGCATCAAATAAATGAACGCAGTCGCTCTTCTGGCCTAAAAATATAATCATTTCGTGGTCAACTCCTAGTTAATGTTTTGAAACGCCGACATGTCTTTTTGCAGAACTGTTGAAATAAACAGATTGTTGTTGTTGCACAGACTAATGGCTGTGTATGCATCATGCAGGCGGGATTGGAGTCTGCCTGAAACCAGCCAGCAGCAAGGCCCTGGTTTATATCAAACTAAATGGGAGAAGATACTGAGGAAAAGCCGCAAGAGAATGTAAGCAACAACCCCTGATTCTAAAGACCACTATGGCTCATGTGTCCAAAGTCTTCTTTGGGGAGAAACGTGTGATGTTTACCGGATGCAGGCATCAAACAAGGGCTTGTCCTCTCGGTGCTGAGTGATAATGGGCAGGAGGTCGTGCTGCACGATCTGGCCTGCTCCCAGCTGCTGACGGACGTCCCGGGCGTCATCTTCATGGCGCAAGTACCTGATTAGGTCTTTCACACTCTCTGCCACACAGCAGCAGTCAACAATCAATCAGACAGTTGGATCAACAGTAAACAATCAGACATAAAGTAGACTCCTTCCCACCCCTGCCCCTAAAAGGAGCCCCTTCCTGCAGAGGGAAGTACGACTCACCTAAGCAGTCTGCTTCTTTGTGATACGTGTCTCCTTCCAGGTACCCAAGAGCACTGCACGTTGCCAAGAGCTCACAATTCATTTCAGTCGATCTGATCGAAACACAAGAGGAGAGGAATGATGAGGCGCCCGAGATACTCTCGAAGCTTCTGGACAAGGAACTGTCAGCTCTCAGAAGTGAAGGTTGACTAAGCTAAGCTAAGCAGCTAAAGCAGCTGAGGCGCTGCCTCGCCTCTCGACGGACCAACAACGTGTCGAAAGGAGATATTTGGTTTTCCCTTCAACGGCTTTCATAGAGTTTGTCGTAACTCAGCCGGAGAAACGGGGTGTCACTGCTCCAACATGGCAGCGTTGTCGTGGCAACCGGACTGGAATTGAAGACATTTGCCCTTCATTCGGGAGGCTTTTTCGGTTCTAACGGCCTCGTCCAGTTGCCACGACAAGATGTTGACAAAAATTCCCCACGACAAGATGTTGACAAAAATTCCCCACGACCTGGAGGACTGAGAAGCTTCATTTCCAATGCTAAGCTAGGAGGTCCGCTATCACTTCGCACGGTTCCCTTCGCTCACCTGCTGTCAGCTCACACCGGGTGCTCGTGGAAACGAGTCGGTTTTTCGTGCTGGCGTCAGAAAGTTGAAGCGACGTGTAAAAATCCCAACTTTCTGAGCGGCTTCTGCAAGCTCTTGTGTCCCAGCAGCGTCAAACAAGTCTGGCGCCAACACAGTGCGCATGCGCCGTGGGACCGGACGTAGAATGTCACACGGACTGATTCTGCCCCGCGTTTGGACTGTCAGGCAGCAGGAGCGTCAACCCCTTTAGATGACTTACTCATTCACTTTATCCAGATAAATAACTTAACTTTACAAGTTTACATCTTGCTGACACAGAGTCAGCTGCGATGCACTCTGCATCACAAGAGAGAGAAGGAGGAGGGCCACCTTACACAGCACAGTGGCGAAAACCTCCGGGCGGCTCTGGGGAAGGAGGCTCGGACACAAGCCGAGGCCCGATCGACCCCGATCCGATTTTCGAAAGACACGAAACGTCCAATGAACTTCGGTGAATCGCTGATGAGGTGCCCTGGCTGTGCATCAGAAGATCTTTCCCTCCAACTATGTCTATCTGATTATACGATATTGTCACGATGTGCTGGGGCGGACTCGAGCAGGGAACCACACTTCGGGACAGAGATGGGTGGAAAGCGCTTTTATTCGGTTGAAGTTGCAGACTGGCCGGGACGGGTTGCAGACTGGCCGGGACGGGTTGCAGACTGGCCGGGACGGGTTGCAGACTGGCCGAGTTGCAGACGGGACGGCAGAGGCTGGGCCTCAACCGTACGGATTGCAGACGGGGCGGGCCCCAGGCAGGGTGGCAGACTGAACAGTACGGGATGCAGACAGGACGAGTTGCAGACAGAACGGCAGAGGCTGGGCCTCAACAGTACGGGTTGCGGAAGGGAACAGAGGTCACGCCGGCCGTCTGGGCCCGGCCGTGACTCGGGAAGGGAACAGAGGTCCTACCTGGGGTCCGGTCATAGCAGGGGTGAGGTCCGGGTTGCAGACTGGACGGGACGGGACGCAGACGCAGACGGGACGGGTTGCAGACGGGACGGCAGAGGCTGGGCCTCAACCGTACGGATTGCAGACGGGGCGGGCCCCAGGCAGGGTGGCAGACTGAACAGTACGGGATGCAGACAGGACGAGTTGCAGACAGAACGGCAGAGGCTGGGCCTCAACAGTACGGGTTGCGGAAGGGAACAGAGGTCACGCCGGCCGTCTGGGCCCGGCCGTGACTCGGGAAGGGAACAGAGGTCCTACCTGGGGTCCGGTCATAGCAGGGGTGAGGTCCGGGTTGCAGACTGGACGGGACGGGACGCAGACGCAGACGGGACGGGTTGCAGACGGGACGGCAGAGGCTGGGCCTCAACCGTACGGATTGCAGACGGGGCGGGCCCCAGGCAGGGTGGCAGACTGAACAGTACGGGATGCAGACAGGACGAGTTGCAGACAGAACGGCAGAGGCTGGGCCTCAACAGTACGGGTTGCGGGAGGGAACAGAGGTCACGCCGGCCAACTGGGCCCAGCCGTGACTCGGGAAGGGAAAGGAGGTCCTACCTGGGGTCCGGTCATAGCAGGGGTGAGGTCCGGGTCGTGGCAGGGTCCCACAGTAATCCATGAAGACCACAATCCCCCGGCGCCAGGCAGAGAGTGCCGCTGCCCTTTATAGGGATCTCGATTAGCGGCATCTGCTGCAGATTACAACGGGGATCAGCTGTGAACCCTGACAGTACCCCCCCCCCTCAATGGGCGCCTCCTGGCGCCCCACGGAGCTGGCTTGGGTGGGTGTGGTTCCCCGAGTCCATGATGGCCGGGGGATTCTGTCACGATGTGCTCGGGCGGACTCGAGCAGGGAACCACACTTTGGGACAGAGATGGGTGGAAAGCGCTTTTATTCGGTTGAAGTTGCAGACGGGACTGGACGGGTTGCAGACTGGCCGAGATGCAGACAGAACGGCAGAAGCTGGGCCTGGACGGGTTGCAGACGGGACTGGACGGGTTGCAGACGGGACGGGTTGCAGACGAGACGGGTTGCAGACGAGACGGGTTGCAGACGAGACGAGACGGGTTGCAGACGGGACGAGACGGGTTGCAGACGGGACGAGACGGGTTGCAGACGGGACGAGACGGGTTGCAGACGGGACGAGACGGGTTGCAGACGGGACGAGACGGGTTGCAGACGGGACGAGACGGGTTGCAGACGGGACGGGTTGCAGACGAGACGGGACGGGTTGCAGACGAGACGGGACGGGTTGCAGACGAGACGGGACGGGTTGCAGACGAGACGGGACGGGTTGCAGACGAGACGGGACGGGTTGCAGACGAGACGGGTTGCAGACGGGACGGGTTGCAGACGGGACGGGTTGCAGACGGGACGGGACGAGTTGCAGACGGGACGGGACGAGTTGCAGACGGGACGGGACGAGTTGCAGACGGGACGGGACGAGTTGCAGACGGGACGGGACGAGTTGCAGACGGGACGGGACGAGTTGCAGACGGGACGGCAGAGGCTGGGCCTCAACCGTATGGATTGCAGACGGGGCGGGCCCCAGGCAGGGTGGCAGACTGAACAGTACGGGATGCAGACAGGACGAGTTGCAGACAGAACGGCAGAGGCTGGGCCTCAACAGTACGGGTTGCGGGAGGGAACAGAGGTCACGCCGGCCAACTGGGCCCGGCTGTGACTCGGGAAGGGAACAGAGGTCACGCCGGCCAACTGGGCCCGGCCGTGACTCGGGAAGGGAACAGAGGTCACGCCGGCCGTCTGCGCCAGGCAGAGAGTGCCGCTGCCCTTTATAGGGATCTCGATTAGCGGCATCTGCTGCAGCTGGCGCAGATTACAACGGGGATCGGCTGTGAACCCTGACAGAACACTAACCCTACACAACACTCCAAATCAGACCTTTGGCCACAGTTTCCTGATTTAAAATATGCATCAAATTCCCAAACCAGCCCGTGAGTTGCCTGGATGTTTTGTAGACACACACACACACACACACACACACACACACACGCACACACACACACGCACACACACATACACACACACACGTCTATGGATATATATATTGTATGTAGTGTATTTCTATGTTTAGCGAGATGTTTTTCCCCTTGATCAGTGACCGGTGCAGGTCTGCATCCAAAGATCTTATGTGGCTCCAGAGGTTTGCTATGTTACCCCTCTCACATCTGACCAGTCCAGGATGAGCTGGAGATTGTGAAGAAGCACATGAGAACAAGACACAGATTCATTCACTTGAGTTTATTTGCTATTATACGACCGCCCACCCATCAAGCCAGGCACACACAACCTTTTGAAGCGCATCATTTTCAGACTTTTGTTGTCATCATTTCACAAGTGTTTCTTCATGGCTGATGTCTGTGGTGATGCGGCAGGGGAGGGAGGAAGATGACCAAAGCAGGCCGCAAAAACATTTTTCATTAGTTCTTTTTTTCTTTTTTCTTTTTTTTTTTTGTACTTTTTTTTTTTTTTTTTTTAATTTAAGGATGGGCTGGCCAATGGCTACTGCAACAGTATTGGTTAGTAAGCACTACATGGGTTTATATCATGGAGGGGACGGGGTCTGCATATCCGTTCTACACGGCTGTTAAATACTTGGCTACAGGTGTGCGGTGGTCTAAGAATTGCACTGGATTGCACTGTAAATGAAGGCCTCATGTGGTATATTGATAAAGTGGTTTTTCTCTAACCCTACAGATGACACAGTTTAGTTTGTTTTAGGAAAAGGGTAGGTGGCTTTAATAGCACCACGGTCACGCTGTCTAAATGAATATCTTCAACATTGCACCTATATTGAGTGACTCTTTGTCAGACAATGAAATACATAACAAGTGGGAATGAAGAAAATTTAAATGAGAGCTAATTTCTCTCTAGTTTTGGTTCCTATCACAGCACTGGCCTTCAATTTTTCTGATGGCTTTTTAATCACTCGTCCTTGTCGTCCTTGTCAGTGCGACCGGAGTCCCTCTCCTTCTCCTTCCTGGATTCCTTCACCACCTTGTTGAAGAGACAGAAGTGTCATTCAGGTCTCAGGTGGCCTCACTTACTTTTTTGCAGTTATTCACACAACAGAATCACATACACCAGTCATAATAATATTGTGTTTTTGCCGGTGTACCTCTCCATCTCTAGTCTCAACTGTCTTTATCACAACAGTCCTCTTGGTGCCGCTGTCTGGGATTGGTTCATAGTCTGAAAATGGAATAAAATATTCATTGGACGTTTCAGTTACATTTCAATGTCTCCAAAGAGGTTTTTCTGTGGCATCTATATGATCTGCATACGAATATGTAAGAGTCTTACCACGCTCACTCATGTGACTTGTCATGCCCATATTGAGGACAGGCACATTGATCCTAAGGATGAAGAACAGCGAACAATATAGACATTCTGGAAAAAATTCCATACGAAAACTTTCCAAACCACAATTTGAAATTGGAAAATTGATTAGTAATACAACATTTTCTCTAAGGGGATGCAGTACCGTTATAATTATTATTATTATTATTATTATTATTACTCTGCATTTCAAAGTACCGCACATGGGTGTCTGTTTGTAATCCACACAGGGACAATGAACATTTTGGGTCAATTCGATTCTCTGAATTTAAAAGAAAAAAGATACGGACCGCTTATTTACAAGCTGTCGCCTGGCAACCAGTGTGACTGAGGAAATGTGTGTGATGTTGTTCCTCACCTGCTCTCCTCTCCCTCCAGGAGTTTACGGTATGTGGCGATCTCAATGTCCAGAGCCATTTTGACATTGAGGAGGTCCTGGTACTCCCGAAGGTGACGGGCCATCTCATCCTTCAGGTGGCGGATCTCGTCCTCCAGCCGACCCACATTGTCCTGGTAGTTGGCGATCTCGTTGCCAAACTGGTCCTCCATTTCACGCATCTGCCTCAGCAGAGCTTCATTCTGAAAGGAAGCGGCAACCTCACAAATGTTAAGGTCTATGAAAGTAGTGCTGATGTCTTTGCAAAGAAAAAAAACGGAAGGAAATCCCACCGTGTTCTTCAGTGCGTCAATTTCGCAGTTGAGGGACTGGATCTGCCTCCGGGACTCGCTGGCCTCCTGCTTGGCCTGCCTCAGAGCATCGCTGTTGCGCTTTGCGGACTCGGTCAGATCGGCGAACTGCAGGCATGAAAGGGAAGCCGCACGGATGAGTGTGTGTCTGTGCTGAGTCGCTGTTTCCTTGTGTCTGCGCGGTGGCCTTTCTACCTTTGACTTGTACCAGTCCTCGGATTCCTGCATGTTTTTCATGGCGATGGTCTCGTACTGAGCCCTGATCTCCCTCAGAGCGCCGGTCAGGTCAGGCCTCGCGCTGCTGTCCACCTCCATCTTCAGTTGCTGAGTCTGCACGCTCACTTGCACGTCCTGAATTTCCTGGCGATCGACAGGGCGGGGTTACGGTGAAGAAGCGTCAGAGCCGAAGGGACGCAAAGAAATGAAATCACACGTATTTGTTTTGTTTCACGGCCCGGTCCGGCACCTCCTACCTCATCGTGCATCTTCTTGAGGAATTCGATCTCGTCCATCAGTGATTCAATCTTTCTCTCCAGCTCCAAACGGGACAATGTTGCATCATCCACATCCTGGTTGATGAATGAGATACATGCAGTGGTTAAATCCTGGGCATTGTAGTTCTGTCTCAGCAAATAAACATATATATGAACCCTTTTTTTTTTCAAAACTCTATATTTCTGATCAGGATTAATCGGAACAAAAGGAAATAACAGCTTCAACATAAGGTAACAGAAAGACCCAGACATTAAAAGCTAAGCTGTTCTCATCGGAGGCCGGACGCTGAGATCCAAACAGCAACCGTTGGTCATCGAGGTTTGCGTTTACCTTGCGGAAGGCAGCCAGGTTATTCTCGGCATCTGCCCTCTTCTGAGCCTCTTCCTCAAACCTTAATGGAAAACAGACACCAGTAATCTCATTTTCAAGAGAAGGGAAACGGGACCTTTTTTTTACAAGCCGTCCCTCGTCGTCTGAGGTTGCAGCAGGGCATCAGCTGGCAAAAAGCTTTCCAATCAATGTGTACACATATTGTCCTTTGGAGAGGTTTTGGGAGTGCCCCCTCTGGGACCGGCAGCTGGAGCTTTCAGCTAATGTGCCGAGGCCCGTCTGCCCTCTACCAAAGGTTAAGGGTGTCCCATTAGTGCTCCGGCCGATAGAAGCCGAGCTGACAGCGGCCCGTATCTGTGTTTGCTTTTGCCTAAACGGAGTGTTCGGAGACACCGACACGGTTTAGACATGGATTCTATGTTGAATGTAAGTTGTCCATTCAAGGTCCGGAGCTCCCGCACAGCACTATACTGCCGATGACTCACAGGCTGGAGATGCTCTCACTTTTTTTCAAATTTAGATTTTTTCATTCATTTTTACAAATTTCAACCAAAACCCTCCAAACATCCAAAAGCGAGCATGCCGAACCCGTCCTAACGTCTTCCGGGTCGGAGTTCTGTTTGTTTGTCGGTGGATGGGAGCCGGGGCCCGGCGTGTGTCTGGGATGAACGTCCACCTGCAGCCGTTGCTGGGAACGACTTCTGCTCTGATCAGGTGTAAATTCAGCTCCGGCCGTCATGCGATGAACATGTATGACGAGCGTAACGTTGACTTTTTAGCCATGGGGTTTGTACCTCCAATACTTGTAAGTTTTGCTGTCATAATATGACATATCGGTATGAAATATGGACTGAACATGAAGCGTCATGTATGACTGGCTGAAATCTTCTTCCTGTAGCATCTGAGAAAAAGCATTTTTTCACCAGTGCAACGATGCGAAATACCAGGAATGTTAGCAACAATCCAAGCATCTTGACCCGCACTTTACAGCTCCTGCAAAAACAAGAAGGGTGAAATGATGAACACTGGTATTTGTGTCATAAAGTCGCAGCAAAGATGATGAGTCACTGCGAGAAGTCATCGCCAACCACGTGACTGCGTGGACGGACGGGCCGCGGTCGGGGTCAATGACAGGATGAAGATGGCTCCATCTGTCAGACTGGAGATATGCCCTGATAGAACATAAAAATGGATTAGTTTGGAAAGCGTCACCGGGCGGACCCTGATTCCCTCATCTTTAATTCATGCTGTGTTAGCGGGGACCCTTTTGTCCTAATGGGGTCCCTGGCACCATCCCATCCGCCAGGGGACACCGGACTCCCGGCTAATGCAGTCAATGGGTCACATTGATTTTCCTCTCTGTCACCGTGGGCCCCGGGGCCGACCCCACCCTGGGACGGTTCCTCCTCCGGGCCGCTTCATGTCCCTGCATGCGTACGTCGGTGAGGGTTTCAGTTCACTCGGGGAAATCGATTACCGGACACATCCTGATCTCATTTTGAATAAAGCGGAGTGCGATCATGAGATTCTTCGCCTCGGTTTCTCTTTCGGTTTACAGTCAAACGGTCGAATGCGTATTTCTAGCAAGGGATGGGTGTTCGAGACGCAGGGTGACGTCCCGTTTACAGACATGCCACGCCCTGCGGCGCCGTAATGCCTGGACGCTCCCCAGAGAGCGTTCCCTCAAAGCAATCGCCGCAGTGGCTGCGCCCGTGGCCGGACGGGGGTCGGCCCTCGGGCACGGCTCTCAACGCGCACCACCGGCGAAAGGCATGGGGCGCTAAATAACGGCGACCCGCGGGGGGCGTCTGTCCGTCCGTTTAGCATCTAAATACTAATCTGGCTTTCGGCGTCACCGTTTCGGTACGAACCTCTGCTTGAGCAGCGCCAGGTCCTCGGCCAGGTTATCCCTCTCCAGTTGGTACTGGTCCCTCTCCTTGCCGATGGCGTCCATCTGGCGCCGCATCTCCCTCAGCTCCTCCTGGTAGATCTCGGAGGCACGGTTGGGCTGGCCGTGCTGCTGCTGACCTTTGTACTGGGTGAGCTCCTGCTGGAGCGCACCGTTCTGCTGCTCCAGGTAACGCACCTTCTCGATGAAGCTGGCGAATCGGTCGTTGAGCTCCTGCAGCTCGGCCTTCTCGTTGCTGCGGGTGGTCAGGAACTCCTGGTTGATGGCTTCGGACAGGGTAAAGTCCACCTTGTCGTAGACCAGGCGAGGGGCTTGGGCGGCGGAGCGGGAACGTTGTTGGTGGTAGGCGGAAGAGCGAGACGCCACGATGGGGGACATGGAACGCATGTAGCGTGTAGAGGACACGGGCATGCGGGAGGAAACGCCCGAGTAAGACGACATGGAGATGGGGTTCGGGCTTCCGAAGGTGCGCCTGTAGGAGGTGGACGTGTGCACGGCGGAATGACTCATGGTGGCTTCCCGGTCTGCTCTGGGTCGCTGGCTGCGAGTGGGTCGGAGACGAGGCGAGGAGATGCTCATAAAGCAACAGGACGTGCAAGCGCCGGCGGTATTTATGCTCTGGAGCCGGCCGTCCCGTCGCCCTCGTCCCTCCTCCTCCTCCTCCTCCTCCTCCTCCTCCCCCACAGCAACCCATCCTTCCTCAGTCCCGGCTCTGGCCACTCCCTTCTGCTCGGATGCAGACGGCGCCGCGTCTCACTCACTGTCGCGCCGACTCCACCCTTTTTACTAAAGCAGTTGGCAGAAGCCGGGCTGGACTTCCACTTCAGAGTCGGTGTAACTAAAGATCACCATCAGCCCCTCCGATGTGTGTGATTTATGTCCCTCCGGTACTTACCGCCCTCTACATTTCATCAATTGATAATCTTCCCGTAATAATCGCCCCTCAAATGTGCCAAGTGTCGTGTCGGCTATTTTCCATCGGCTAAATTGCATAACATTCAATCCTTTCACCAGATCAACTTATTTGTCTTAATATTCACCCCTCCCTCCTTCTGTCCATTTTTTTTTCACCGTCTCCCCTCCTTTTACAGTAAAGCCATATTTTATTGATATCCTGGGCGTCGGGGGCAGAGCCATGACTCTGCAGTAATTCTACCCTGGTGGAACGGACCACATCCAGGAATCCACATTAATGTACGGCGAGACGGGATATTTTGGTTGTTGCAGCCTTTCAGGGAGATCTTGTGAAAAGGCTTAAGGTTTTGACTTTTGCACAAGCGAGAGTGATCTCTGTCACACATGAAGCGCTGACTTCTTGTACGACAAGAGCCGAGATCACGCCGACCATCCGTAGCAAGATGTTAACGTTCAACCGATTCATTAATACAATAACGTAAATTCATACTCATCAATGAATATTTCTCCAAATGTTTCTTTTGCCGACGGTTGTCGCGATGTGCCTGCGGTGCTTTGGACAGCATGAGGCAGAATACAAAGACGGCATTTTATGCCACAAAAGGTTCTAAATGAGATGAGGGCGAGCAGAGGACGGGAGTGTGTCAGCCACAGGTTTCCCTCATAAATAAGACGCTTCTCCCCTTGAAATCAAACATTAACTGGTGCATTGAAGTTTGGATAAGTCTCCTTGACATTGATATTTGCCAATGCAATGTCCAGTGTGTGCATGTGTGTGTGTGTGTGTGTGTGTGTGTGTGTGTGTGTGTGTGCGTGTGCATAAAGTTGATGTAATACTGAGCATGCTCAGTGTTGACTGGGTGTGGTAGCTTCTCTCTTTCCTTTGTGCTGCTGGTGGTGCCCGATGCGTCCTCACATTTATCATCTGCAACCTCCCCTAGAACCCCCCACACACCCCACACACCCCACACACCCCACACACCCCACACACCCCACACACCGTGCAGCGTCCTGCGGGACTTTGCTTTTACTGTGATTTGCTCTCCGCACCGTTTATCACGCTATAAAACTCCAGCTTTTTCTCACGGCAGCAAAGGGACCGGAAATGTTTTTTTTTTTTGTGATCTTATGTTTGCGAGGACACACACTCACACTCGATCTCCATCCTCCCGCCGCGACTCGGCCGCTACCGCCGAGGTCTGGCTTTCTGTCATATTAGTCTTTCGCCCTGTAATCTAATCAAGCTTCTTCCTCTGCCTCCCGTCTCCGTCTGCCTCGCTGCACATCCTGCCTTCTACCGCCTCTTGGCTCAGAACCAGCCTTAGAGGCCTCTGCTTTGAAATTTCTGGTCGGAACCGATGTTAGAAACACAAGTACACCTGTAACGGCATCATTATTTGGGACTCTGCTGCATCAGTAATATTAACCTTAAGCCAGATGTTGCCATCAGCCATTAGTTGATCCTTGTGGTCCACGAAGAATTCCCGAGGGGACCGTCAAGCCGATGACGGATCTCAGATGGGCTCCAGTGTCTGTTTCTGCATCTACAAATTCAGATCATGGCTCGTGCGTCACATTTCACATGTCAATAGGCATTTATATATCAGTATCATTTGGGAGCGAGTGCGACTGTGCATGTGCAAGATGTGCAAGATGCCGGCGCGTTGGGTGCGGCCCCTTCCAGGACATCTACTCAAAGATGTCCTGATCATCCGGCAGTGACAGAAACACCCAGGAAAAAGTGGGATCGCAGCAACATTTCCATCCTCCACGTCATGACAAGCTCACATTTCTATAGCCCAAGATTTTAGAATGAATTTCATACTGACCCTTCCTCTTCCTGCAGGCAAAATATTGGACATTTCATACAAAATCCTTGTGTTTGTGCAAACATGGATCGTTCTGGTTCTTGCAAAGAGGATGAACAAAAAGTGCCCTTTGACAGTTGCAGTCGTGCACGTGTTCAGGCTCCACCACAAAGGCTGTCTCGCTAGCAGAGTCCCCGGATCTAAATATTGATCTGTGAAACAATGCATTGTGAGTATCTTGCACGTTAGGTTATAATTAGATAACAGCAGAAAAATGTCATTATTTTGTATGCCAATAAACAAGCATGAATTTTTACTCAGGGAATTGTAGATGTTTACAAAATTAGAATATTTCACGTGGGTAGAAAAGAGCAGACGCAGCCCGATGCAGCCCGATGCAGCCCGATGCAGCAGACACCAGAGTGAACCCAGGAGGTTGCTAATGGCTCAGTTCTGCGTGAGTACAAGTATAAATCCTCTCTTGGACAGACGGTGAATACACACCGTGAGGTCGTAAATTTGTGCCGAACACTTACGTCTGCGCGCTCCCTCCCTAACGCCATGAAAATGTCATTCATTCATACCCTTGTGGTCTGTCCAAGTCTGTCCGCGGGGCTACATTTGTGTCGTAAACACAGCCAACCGATCGTCTCTGGGTTTGAAGAGGAGACGATGTTTCTCTGTCCGTTCGTGTTATGAGACGAACGCCGGCCAGTTTCTGATCACCATTTCAACAGATCGCCGAGGATGCAGAAAATGCCAAGTTGTCCGAGCTGTCGAGACCAGGATGAATCACAAGTGAAAAATAAGGAGTCTCACGGAGGCGTCCGGGTTCAAAGTGGAAGGTGTAATGTCAGTTTGGTTGGCGTCGAGTCTGCACAACAAACGCTACCCGCACCGCGGACGGCTAAGCAGCGCTGCTCGTCAAAAGACAAATGAATGGAGGAGAAAGATTAACGTCCATGTTTGGCAATTAGTGTAATGGAGCGTCGCCGTGCACGAGGCTATTCATTTGAACGTGGAGGAAAAAGGAGCAGGAAGGTTGGCCGGCGTGCCACCGCAAACTCAAGCCGACCGAGAAAGACCCGAGAAAGCGGGCGGGCCTCGATGAGCACGATAGCGGCGAAATGCAGCGCGTCGCATCTGAAAATGGTCAAAACAAACGCAAGGACACGATAAAACACGTAGAACGTAGTTGGCTTTGGACTTGAATTCCCGCTTGCCGGCCTCGTTTGCAGTAGCCGTGTCTCCCTTGGCTTGCCTGCCGTCGCACGTCTTCGCTCTGCACATCTGGCTTCCTCCACGATAGACATTTGCTGCAGTGACGTCAGCCTTCTTTCCCGCGCCGCAGTGTGTCGTCTGATGTGCCTCTTACCAGCGCCGGCCCTCGACATGCTTAGGTTGGCAAATCCAAACGGTCAAGACCCGCTTAAGTGTGTTTGCCAGCGGGTAGCCTTTAGTAGTTGCATGCATTCTACTATATTTTTCAGCTACAGTGGACTTTTACGGTTCTTTAAGAGATCATCGTGGTAGGAAACATAACTGTTCCATGGAAATTAAACCTAGAATGAAGAGAAACTTTTTGGAACAGGTAAACGTTTCACTTTATTAGGGTAACAGCATGGAAGTGTCCTGCAACGTGGAAGAATAAAAATGCATTGTCATTCAAACCCATTTTATATTTGTTGATTTTCCAAGTTAGGTTAGGTGTAATTCTGCCACGAAGAATAAATTGTGGTCTAAAAAACTAGCAGTGCCAATTAACAAAATATTGTGGGTCAAAATAGCGGTGACTTCTCTGAAAAGGAAAAAAAAAACACTTTTTTGCTGGTTTTAAAAGACACACTTGGCTCACGCTCAAAGTCTTTCTATTTGTATTTCGTCGTACCAGTTAATGTGTACAAAGTGCAAGTTAACCGGTTCAGGTGTCAAACCTTGAGTGGGAGTTACATTATTGCTATTACAGCACATTATTTGCATATTATTTTAAAGCGGAGACGTTAGCAGATGTTAGAAGGGAGTCGGAACGCACGACGCGGTCATTTTCAGACAACCCTCCCCTGGAGCAGCGGGCGGCTTTCTCCGGGCGATTGTCGACTCAGCAAGTTCCACAACAACAAGGGCACGGACGTTACGGCCGAGACGCCTCCGCGGTTGTCGGAGTTGTCTTCCCTGAGAGGCTGGTACTGCTTGAACCTCCTGTCGATGAGACGCAGACCACAAAGCGGTGAGAAGACAACGCCGGTGACACAGCCAAAGAAGAAACGACAAGAGCAAAGAAGCCAAACATCTGCTCCGACGGGGCCGTTTGAAATTCTTCTCGCTGGTTTGGAAGGAAAGGTCCGAGTGAACAGGAAGCGACGGCCAGCAGAAGCTGCAGCAGGTATTAAGATGTTAGTTTTAAATTCAGTTTTAGGTAGTTTTAATCCAGTCAAAACTTCCCGTTGTTTTACTTCTACTTCTTGGGTTGGAATATTTGAGCGTCACTGCGTGGAAAGACATTCCTGCGCACTTCGACTCAAAATCTGATTTCACCTGCCTTGATGAAGGAGTGAAATTCAGGCTAACTGTGTTTAAACAACCTTTCCGAAACCATTCTCAGAACAACTTGGAGGCGATTGGTCTCCATGGTTTCTGTGCCTGCGTATTTATTTACGGGTTGTTTTCCCTGTTTCCAGGTACGATCTATTTCCCCACAGCAACCCCTCCAATCCCTGGCGTCAAGCACAAGAGATGGTCTCGGGTGTGTCGACGATGTTGCGGACCGACAAAGAGTTTGCGGAGCGCGCGTTGGCCCCCACAGAACCCCGGAGAAGATATTTCAGACCAACGTTTACTTCTTCAGCATTACGGGCTCAGGGTCCGTTTTTCGTCACACTTCCGACCCCGGACCAGCAGAAGGAATTAGCCAACAGGATCTGGACTTGGTCCATGGAGATCCGTCTGCCCGCCACCTTAAATCCCAGCTCTCGCTTCTGGCCCGAGTAGACCTCCCGTGAAACCCTTTTCCTCGTTCATTACGAGCGCGAAGGGCTGATACTTCTCCGGTTGTGTTTGGATCATTCACAGGCCGCCTTAAATGTGAACTGAGTGGTTTCTCTATATGTTCTCTGGTTTGTTTTTCAAAGCTGGCTCACCTGTACATCAAGCCAACGCAGCAGACCACACAGGCCAGAACCATCATTCCCAGGACAGTCGCCGCCGTCCCGGCCGGGGAACCGGCGGAGGCTGCGAGGGAAGCAAATTGAACGGGTGAAAAAGAACTGCTTTGTTCAAACCAAGTATTTCCAGGGGTTTATAGACCTCTTTCACCCACCTACGGTCACGCTGACTTTAGCGCTTGCAACGGCCAGGCTGACATCATTGGTCAGAGAGACATTGATGCAGAAAACCCCCGAGTCATTGAAGAACTGGCGAAGGATCATTTGGCAGTCTGGAGAAGGCGAGGCAGCGTTGCAGACCGTTTCCACCGGCGTCACGCAGTCAGCGTCCGATACCACCGTGCAGACTTCGCTCGGTAGGCTGAGAGACGGAGGGTTCTTTGGTTAAGGTGCACCTTTTGGCTGAAACATTTTCATGCGAGGACACGCATTTTATACCGACACCAGAACTCAGATTGTGCTTCTCATTAGGAGCCTGAGTGACCACGTGAATTCAAACGTTACAGATTGTATAATTCCTATTTGGCAGTTTGATCAGGATCGTGCAAAGGGATGCGCTGAATTACATGACGGCTGGGAAAACATAAAGCATCTATTGCTAATTATTTATCTTCTTGGACCGTCTTTGTGCCTTGACTATCGAAGTTCGACGGTCCACCCGTTTCTTTGAGCGACTTTGGCGGCGCGGTGATTTCTATCTACAGTATTACTGGGGTCGTCGTGGGCCAGACATCCTTCATGAAGGGCTCACTGACAGCGTCCGTTTAGATGCAACCACCCACCTGCCTTGGCAGGTAATGGTCACATCGACGGCGTTCTGTTCCAACTCGGTCGCCAAAGACACCACGTTGGACACCTGCACAATCTCCACGCTTTCGATCCCCTCTGCAGGGTCCAAAGGTAAAACAAGAGGAACGGTCAGCTAGAAGAGAGTTCCAACCATCGCTCCGCCGGCACGGCCGACTTACGGACAACATCCACCGCGGTGGCGAGGGAGCCGTAGCGGTAGATCATGCAGTCGGCCGTCAGCTCCGGAGCCTGTCTCTTGACCACGACGACAGGAAGCTCCGTCGGATCCGTTTCCGCCGCCGTCTGAACTTCACCTTCGGCCGGAACGATCTCCTGCTCGCCTAATGTTCGGACGATACGAAACGAAATGATCGGCGTGTGTTTCCATCAAGGAAATCTGTCTTCCTAAGCCCGGTCGCTCACCTGCAGGCGCGGCAGTAGCTGCGGCAACATTCTCCGTTTCTGTTGTTTCTGTCTCGGCATCCACTGCGGTATTCAGCCCCTCCTCCAGGACAGCGGCATCAGTGGCGGCAGGGGCGACCACGGTATCAGCAGGGGCTTCTGTCTCAGCCTGGACGACCTCAGCGGCGGCGTCGGCCACGGTATCGGCGGCGACGTCGGTCGCCACGACGTCGGTCTCCTGCTCCGCGGCTACTTCTGCTACAGCGGCGACCGTAATCGTGTCGATGACCTCTGGGAGGACGGTGGCTGCTACATCGACGGCGGTTTCCTCTTCCTCGGCGACAGGGGCGACGGAAGCGGCCGCCTCAATCGCGGGCACATTTTCGACGGCGGCCGGTTCTTCTACAACGGCCGTCTCCGCGTTCTCCGCTTCTTCAGCCACGGGTGTGACGGTTGCAACCACAGCCACCTCACCTGCGGCAGCGTCAGCCTCTGCGGCTGCGGCGGCGGCGGCGTCTTCCTCCGCGGGAACGACCGCAGTGTCAATTCCTGCGGGCGCCTCGGCCGCCTGTGCTTCGGTATCAGCGACCGCGTCGGCATCGGCGGCGGCCGCTTCGGCCGGCTGCTCGGACGCGGCGAGCGGAGTGGCATCAGAGGCCGGCACGTCCAGAGCGATGGCGTCGGCCCCTTCGGCCGGCGGGGTGGAGGCCATCACGACCACCGCCGGAGCTGCCGACGCATCGGCGGGAACGCCTGATAAAAGAGACGTACAGCCATTGGACGGACCTCAGACCGCAATGACGCGCAGCGGGTAAACAGAGTGAATGTTGACCTGCCGTGGGGTTCCCGCAGCCGTCGGGGATGCTCGCCATGAGAACCACCTGAGGTTTGAAGGTCCCGACCGAAAGGTAAGTGTGGGTGACCGAGGTCTCCCTGGAGATCAGGGTTCCGCTGCTGTCGCCGAAATCCCAGCTGAAGCTGATGTCGGCGTTACTGAGGTACCGGCTGGGATCGTGAAGATTGACCGAGAAAGCGATGGGTCGGTTCTGGATGAAGTTGGAGTCGTCTTGGTTGACGTCGTTGACCTGGGCGAGCGACACGCTGAAGGGAACTTGGTCTGATGAGGGAACACAAGAGCTTCTGATCAGGTTCCGGTCGCACCGGACAATCTAGAAGGAAGTCTTAGCTTCGGCGCGACGTGACGGGCCACCTGTGACCGTGAAGACGGAGGAGGCGTAGCCGAGCGGGATGAACTTGTCTTGTCCCCTGCAGTGATAGATGACGACCTCCATGTTGTAGGACCCCAGGGGGACGCTGTCGGTGCCGACGGTGAGTGAGGAGGACGGTCCGTCGGCCACTTGCCAGTACCTCCCTGGAACACCGTCATCTGATTACAACTGGCTTGAAAGCACGCGGCCCCTCGCTGCCAACACGCCGCGTTCAAACACGCCGCCGTCATTAAGAGCAAGAAAGGTGTCATTTCCACTCATTATGTTATAAGGAAGCTTATTCTGGTTTTTAACACGGTGCTCGAGTGACATGCCATTGGTCTCCTTAGATACTGCGACCACATCCTTTTACAATTTGTTCAATATATATAGGATTCAGGTCTAGGATTCAGGTCTATGTGAACTTAGCTTCGGCTATGTGAGCTTATAGACATATATGAAAGCCACAAAAAAAATGTGATGATTCATACGTAAAAATAAACAGGAAAAATGTGAGTTTCAAGCACATTTAAAACACAATGTTTTACGTTCATCCTCGCTGCCGGTTGAGTATAAAACTCCGAAAACTCCGATTTTCTTTGTCAAAGGTGAATATTTGTCAAAGGAAAAACTTTTTCCCGGTGTTTGGTCGGCCAACGCACAATCCTTCTGTTCTGCTTGCCGCTGCCTTCGGGCAGTATTACAAAATTACAATCATATAATAATAATAATAATAATAATAATTATTATAATAATAATGATGATGATGATAATAATAATGATAATGATAATAATATCAATAATCATAATAATGATAATAATAATTATTATTATAACACCAATAATAATAATAATAATGATAATAATTACCATTATTATTATTATTTTCATTATTATTATTATTATTATCATAACAATAATGATAATGACAACAACAACAATAATAATAATAATAATAATAATAATAAAACAATAATAATAAGAATAATGATAATAATGATAATGATAATATAATATAGTCATCATTACCCTGAGAACAGAGATCTGAAAGCAGGAGGAAAAATCATTTTAATAAAAAATATCTTTACCCCAGGTCTTCCACACGAAGACATACTGAGGCCTCCTGTTCTGGGTCCTGGTGAAGGGGGTGCCGTCGGGAAAGACTCCGTCGGTCTGTTGATCAGGATACACTGCCTGACCCTCCTGATACCGTTGCCCTGGGGAGGTTGAACCACAAAGCATCCGTGGAGCCAAACACATGACGGCGCGACCGATTATCGCAGCGCGTTAAACTAGAAAACGATCTTTTATAAATCTTCCGGTGTCACTTGTGAAACGGTGAAATGATGTGAAAGAATCGTGCGATTTCGGTCAGTCACGGCAGATGATTTAGTCATTATTCCATGCAGTGAACAACAGAAGACAAGTTAAAGATAAAACTAAACACAGGCCACCGTTAAGAAAACACATCGCTGATGAAAGGCTGCCTTAGAATAAACTAGTTGGTCAAGTATGGGTTATGATTTTCATCCGCTGGCTCACCGTTGACCGTGCAGTTGCGTTCCCAGACCACCCGGCCGTCCGGGAGCACCGTCTGGTTTGGCGGGAAATTCAGAGCGATGTTAAAAGTCGCCCTGGCCCCGGTCAGAGTGGGCGCGTCGTTCTTGAGGTCGAACGTGACCTCGCCCCCTGAGAACGTCCAAAAATCAAGGAAAAAAACGTTAAAACGGAGCGAGAGAAGCGGCGCATAGCTTTCGCTAACGGGAAGGACGAGCCTCACCGGCCCAGCAGCTCCGGAATCTGGGGTCTCCCTCTCTCCAGACCGGATACGTGCGCGAGTTCCACGAGCGGTAACGCGTGAACTGGCTTCGAGATTCTGAAAGAAAATATCACAGGCGTCACCTTGACGGCGCCGGGGAGCCATCTTCACTTCTTTTGTCAGGATAGTTAACGGGATTTCATGAGCGCCGATGGCGAGCGCTCAGCCACGGAGGAAGTGGTGTTTGGTCGCAGGTGATACGTGTTCATTCCACATGACGGACAGAAGCGCTCACACATGAAAATGTTTCTTCACATGGGAGCGGCTCTGCTTTTTTCTTTCTTTCTGTTGGAGTCGGGGTTCCTGGCGGTGGGAGTCACACGACCCGCAATCCCCCTCAATCCTTTTCATGTGACCGTCAGCTGAGCAGCAGCATCAGTAATCCCCGCTGCCAGAACCAGGGATCCCTCACACTGCTGCAGTAGGTGTGTGTGCGTGTGTGTGTGTGTGTGTCTTAAGAGCATAAATCATAAGGCTGTTTACACAGGGACATTTCAGGGACTTGCCTGCCTTTTGGGGACAAAAAGTACATCCTCATGACGTTAATCGCAAAGGTTAGGGAAAGGTTAGGTTGAAGTTATGCTTCGGCAAAAGTCCTCATAACTAATGATTTCGGACGATGAACGTGACCGTTTTACATCCATTTTCACCGGCCGTCCAAACTGACAGTAATGGTTCACCCTGGAAAGCACAAAGCAGCATCGCAGGGAGTGTGTGAGCATAACACAAGCGTGAAATCACAAATCTGACCAACAAGTCCGTTTGCTGTTTAAATTATAAGTCCAAACAAAGAAGCATCAAAGGGTCTCACACACACACACACACACACACACACTCACACGACTGCTTGTGTTTGCCAGAGTGACCAGAATAAATCCCTTTTCCCACAAAGTGCACATTCAAATTCATGTTTCTGATCCTTTCACGGTTCATTTTGCGTCTGATTTAAAGGCGTCTAGAAATCATGTTGGACGTCTCCTTTGCTTGGGGGGGAAACGCACGATTTTCCTTGAAAAAACAAAACACTGCAAAGTCATGTGTACATGTCTGACATCAAGGCTGAGTACTAGTTTGGGAAAAGGTTACCCTTTCTTGGATTATGGAATACAGGACTTTTTATCTTTTTTAAAAGCAGTTTAATTGGTGGAAATCGGTTAAAACGGCGGGTGGTTTCACAGAATATGAAACCCCAAAGAAAACTCGCCGGCTTGAATGTTTCTCAACTATTTGAGATTTACTCACTTATAGCAGCAGCAAAAGTAAAAGCCAGAAGCAGCAGCAGCATCATGAGCGGCAGCGGTTTGATAGTCCTCATCGTCCCGTCGGTGGCCGTCAGTCTCCTCTATCTGAATCCCGATCCTCACCCGATGGTCCTGAACCCCAACACGACTGCCAGAGAGACTTGAGAAACGTCTCCCGACGCTCTTTAAGAGGGCCTCGGACCTGAATTACCATAAAATTTCTTCTCCCCTCTGACATCATTGAGAGTCTGCGAGGCGGCGCCGCCCCCGTCACTGAGGAAAGTACTGAGTTTTAAGCTGCTGAGCGCCGCCAGGACTGTGGATAGCAGCTGCTTCACTTACACACACAAAACGATTTGTCCTGAGTAATTAAACCATGTCTGGATTTGTTTTTACTCATGGCCAACATCGATTATCCATTCGCCACCCCATGAATAATGACCTTCCTGCAGAAACCATTTGCGCAGATGTAACAATTGGAAATACACTTACACAAACTTTACGCATAAAAGAAACTAATAGATAAAAAGTGAAGGTAAAACAAGCTACAAGAGAAAGTCAAGAGTGGAAAATCTTTCTTAACTAATGGCACAGAAGGAATACTTAAAATAAAAGGAAAAGCTCTCCTGAGGTTGAAGGCGATTCTTTTATCATCACAAAATGTGTGTGTTTTCACTCCGAGCTCAGCGCAGCTGCAATAAATACATCGCATCCTGCAGAGCCTTCATCTGAAAAGCGAGTTCAACGGGAAAAGGTTTAATATCTATCTTCTTGATGTGGTGAGGCGTCAGACTCAAGGGCGTAAAAGTAGTGAAGTGCTCACTCCTAAAGTGCACGAGTTGCCGTCACACCGGCTCATGGCAAATGTGCCAAAGTGGAAACTCATCTCGCAGTCCCGGCTGCGCAACCATCTATTCCGCTTCTTGTCTGATCCGATCTTAGAGAAATAAGGAATATTTTGTGCGCCGCATGAATGAAAACGCGAGAGGACAGTGAACTAAGAGTCATGCTTGTTACTGACGTCAGACCTTATAGTGATGTGTGCGTGCGCGTCACAAGACGAGTGCGCGGAGGGAAAAATCAACAGCGTCCTTTTGTTGTCCGGGCCTCGGCTCGGCATCCCGCCGTCGTCCTCGGGCTGCAGCAGACTCTCCCGTGCTCTCTGGGCGAAACCCGTCCGCCCAGAAGAGTCCTCTGCTCGATGGCGCACCAGAACAGCTACGATATCGTTCTCTCTTAATGCACGTCGTGCGGATGTACTGCTTCTTCCTAAGGTTTTAATCTTGCCTTATATTAGCACTAGTTATATTCCCCTTTCTTCATGCAGATCCTCTTTACACATTTCTCAGGTACACATTTCTGGTCCCGCTTGGTATTTTGGTGATGTTTCAGAGTTCCGCTGTTGCGATTCCTCTCCGTGAGACTCGCAAACGAACATCTTTGCGCCGGAAGCGACCAAGACGAGAAAGTTCGCCGCCGCTCGGAGGATCCGGACGGTCCATAAATGGATTCTTACTTCCTACCTGCAATCTGACGCCTCCGCTTCCGGCTTCATAACAATGGATCATCTTATTGTAACCGTTCCTACAAATATTCTGCGACTGTTTAAGATGCTTATTTTGTTAGATCTCAGTGGCTGCGAAAGACAACGACAATTTTCCTTTTTTTGCGACACATGACACACAAGCATGAATCAAACTGGAAACAAGATATCAACAAATTGTTATATTCATCATTCATGCGTTGACATTAAGGTCATAAAGCTATACTTCCTTTACTTGTGTCAAACTGAGAACATAATCCCACCCCCTTTATAATATCAATAAAGCTGCGAAACATCAGACCCCAACAAGGTCAGAATTAATTGATTAATACGCTTTTGAACAACATCAGTATTAAGATAGCAAAGTGGAAAAGGGCGTCAAAGGAGACGAAGGTTTTGATCCGACACGGTTTCCGGTTGGTGAGTTACCCTCAGAGAGGCCGAGCGTAAAGGTTGTGGCTGAACAAATCTCATAGTTGTGGCGCACATTGTCATCATGAAGCCACTTTTTGAGAGACGTCTGCCTGTTTCCCGTGATCCCTTTCGCTCTTTGCAACCCATCAGGGAGCGAAAGGCTTCCTCCTGTCGGCCGGAGCCTTTCCACGAAGAAGACCGCGACGTCTTCACGAAGAAAGTACCTGTGAGTCTTGTCTTTGTTTTTTCTTTCACAGGAATGATGTCTCCTGCCTGTGAGATGTTCGGGCAGCACTACATGTGACCTCTCATGTGCTGACAGCGGAGGCCAGGCCTTCCCACAGAGCACCTGACCGCACATACCAGCGCTCAAGCGCTAGTTTTTCTAGCCTCGGGTTCAGTTACGGAATACTTTCTATGAAAAGTGTAGCGCTTTGTGTTACACTGACTGGATGCCTTAAGTGTCACATGTTGTGCTTTATTTCTTACTTCTACAAGACCGTCGAGCTTAACGACGGTTGCAATTTTGGTTCCTGGAAGTTTTGAGTCAAAAGGTGCGGAGACAAGGTTCCAGACCCGTGGACCTTTTTTAAGTCAAGCCCCCCTCCCCGTTCATCATGTACCATACAAATATAAAGGGAATACATCATGACACTGAACTTTTTTCATTTGCATTAAAAGACAAGTGACATCATTCCATTAATCTAGCTGATAAATGAAAATGACTCCTGTGACCAACCTTGGAGGAAAGGCCGGAGATTCTTGATTGGTTTTATCGGGTGGTCGGGATGGGCTCGGACCCGTCGGTGCGTTGGCCCGATAGCAAACGGACAGCTACATTTGGTGACACTAGATGGCAGCAGTCACTTCATTTTTCTCAATTCTCTTCTGCATTTTCTGTTGGAATCATATTGACGTTTCACAAACCTGTTTCTCCTTCTTCTTCTTTTCCTTCGGGCTGCTCCCTTCAGGGGTCGCCACAGTGAGTCCGCCCCCTCTAACCTCATCTGTCAGCCTGTGCATCACCCCTGCAAACAACAAGGGGCTCAGAGGCGATCCCTGATGAAGTCCCACCTCCACCTTGAACCTCTCTGTCACACCTGCAGCACACCATACCACTGTCTCACAGCGAGCATACATGTCCTGCACCGGTCTGGCAAACTTCTCTGTCACTCCACACTTCCTCATACAGCACCACAAGTCCTCTCTTGTCGTATGCTCTTTCTCAGTGTGCAAAGGCACAAAGCCGCACCCTCTGGCCTTCTGTGAACTTCTCTGCCAGCATTCTCAAAGAAATGCTGCATCTGTAGTCCTCTTTCTAGGCCGTACTGCAGCTGTTAATAATGATGAATACTTTATTAATCCCTTGTGGGAAAAATTCTGCATTTAACATGGATGAACCACGAGCAGTAGGCTGCCGGGGGAGCAGTTCGGGGTTCGGTGTGTTGCTCGACAGCACTCAATCCAACCAGGAATGTTCGATTCCAAAGACAATTGTTCCACCTCCCGCGCCACGCCATGACTTCATTGTACGGCTCCTATCCTTTATCCTTCTATACTTACTGCCGTTCTGCACATCTCCTGTATTCTTAAAAATGGGCACTGTCACGCTTCTACACCATTCCTCAGGCAACTTCTCACTTCAAAGCTTATACAAACCTGATTAATTGTAGAACAATCAACAACAAAAAATTACACACAACGTGATTCTTTGTACAATTTAAGGTTCTTTGCTTCCGAAAGGTATAAAATGCAAACTGAAGTTCGAGCATTTATTTACTCTTGGTATGTTGTTTAAAAAACATCTATGATGAAACTTGCCTGTATATTTCAATTTCTAAAAGCTATTTGTTGAGTCAGCTTTTGCGTTTGGACATCGTTTTTCTCAGCGGCAGTTATGGAACTCCCAGAACTACTAACCTAACCCTCACCCAAAGACTAACCCTAACCCTAAGCCAAAGACTTAGTCCAAGCCTAAACCTGAGCCTAAATCTAAACCTAAATCCAATCCTAACCCTAGCTCAAAGACTAACTCTAAACCTTAGACTAAACCAAAACAAACCTAAAAATAAATCTGAGCCTAAAGCTACACCCAAAACCAAGGCTACATGTAATTCTAAACCTAAACCTATACCTAGTGCTTCATTTAACCCTAAACCTAAACCCAAGGCTAAATTTAAGCCTAAACCTAAACCTAAACCTTGTGCTTCGTTTAAGCCTAAACCTAAACTAAGTCTAATTCCAAGTGACTCCGGCTCGCCTTGACGTCAGCACCGGTTGCATAATACGTCATCACCATCCACATCACGTGATCTACGGGGGCTGTTCGTCGAGGTCCTCCGGCTCGTCCCGGTATCCTACGACTCACCCGGTGCTACCAAAGCCTCCGGCCGGACCCGTCGGTGGATGAAGTTCTGACAAGGACGCGTCGACCAGCAGAACTCCGATACGCGGCTGCGTCCCCGGAGCTCGATGGCGGCAGGGCGGCCGTTCGGGGCGGCAGACCCCGCCGGGCAGCGCCGGTCGGCGCGTCGCGGAGAGTAAACCGAGCGCTCCGGAGGAAACGCGGGAAACGTCGGTGTGTTGGTTGTGTTTCCGCCTAGCCGAGGTAGCCGCCGCGCCGAGCCTCCACACACACGCTCGCCAAAGCTACCCGCGGCTTTTGACGGCTCCGCTCTCACTGCGGGAGGTTCAAGGTCCTGCGGTAACAAGGTCAGGCGTCCGGTGCGGTGCGGTGCGGTGCGGTCAGGCCCGGCAGCCGCTAAGTTTCATGCCGCCTCCCCTCCCGCGTCTCGTCCCAACAGACGCCGAGCGTCGAGCACAAAGAGCGGAGCGCAGCTGAGCGGAGCGTCCGTTCGCCGGGATGGACACGTTTCAGAAGGTGGAGAAAATAGGAGAAGGGACCTATGGAGTGGTTTATAAAGCAAAGTACAAAGTCACCGGAGAAACGGTCGCCCTCAAGAAAATCAGACTGGACACGTAAGTTCGGGGTGACCTAGCAGGGGGCTAGCGGGGGACCGGCGGGGGCTAGCTGGGGCCGAAGGAGCTGTTTAGACCCGTCGATTGGAAAAACGGTGTTATTTAAACAGACCGGAATGTCGTCCGCCGACCTCCGTGAGAGCCTCCTCTAAGCTGTCACTTGACGTCTCCATCCAGGGAAACAGAAGGGGTTCCCAGCACGGCCATCAGAGAGATCTCCCTCCTCAAAGAGCTCAGCCACCCAAATATTGTCAAGTAAGTGGCCGCTGTCAAAAGGTCGTTTCCACGCTTTTGTCGTGCACGTCCGAGGAGGGTTGGATGGAGGAAGTGGCGACCCCTGAAGGGAGAAGCTGAGACTCTCTGTGTTTCAGGTTGCGGGACGTGATCCACACGGAGAACAAGCTTTACCTTGTTTTCGAGTTCCTCCATCAGGATCTCAAGAAGTTCATGGACTCTTCCTCGGTCACTGGCATCCCACTGCCTCTGGTGAAGGTGAACCTCGTCGCTGCAGCTTTAACGGTCTTTAGAAGAGCACATAACTGCTGGCCGGGGCTTATTCTTTTCTTTTTTTCTGTTTTTCAGAGTTATCTGTTCCAGCTGTTGCAAGGCCTGGCGTTCTGCCACTCGCACAGGGTCCTGCATCGGGACCTGAAGCCTCAAAACCTGCTCATTAATGCTCAGGGGGAAATTAAACTGGCCGACTTTGGCCTGGCAAGAGCCTTCGGGGTTCCGGTCCGCACGTACACGCATGAGGTAAAGCGCCTTCCCACGGGCACTTTATTTTACGACGGTCAACAACGGGTTTTTTCCCCTCACTGGAGCCTCTATAAACACAAAGCAGACAGTCGTTCTTGGCTATTCTGTTTCTGCCAGGGGGACTTCTTTTTTTCTCCTCAAGTACAAAGTGACCCTGTTGATGTTTTCCAGGTGGTAACACTTTGGTACAGAGCACCAGAAATTCTGCTCGGCTGCAAATATTACTGCACGGCTGTCGACGTCTGGAGTCTGGGCTGCATCTTTGCTGAAATGGTAAGACCTTAGAGGTTTAAAGCGAACCAAGAGGCCCCGCCATCACACGCCAGGCTCTGCGCATTCAGGACACCTTTTAGCGAGACGGATCGACAAACTGGCCCAAAAGATGGCGTTTTCCTCATTAACCGAGCTCAGCCTTTCCAAGTACAGTGTCAGTATCTTCAGCGGACACACAAGGAGTCCGCAGCTGAACGTGCTGCTCGAGAAAACCAAGGCACGACTACCTTCGTATCCATGACGCCGATAAAGTTACAGTGGCCAGTTGGCAGAACCGCGAGCGATCGCTTGTTACCGTCGTCGTGAAAATTGTGAGATTGTGTCCCTGCGTCCCATGACGTACACGGCGGCGTTCTGATCGCTGCTATGTTCAGGCCACGAAACAGTCTCAACGACTGAAACGATGGACACGAAGCGCAAATCGGTAAACGTGCTCGCTGGGGAATCCAAACCGATCCCAATAGGCGTAAAATCACCCGCTATGACAGGAAAAAACAAAACAATCCAGAAAGGCTGAAGCGATGCAAAGCGGCGACAGTCTGAGCACCATCTTGACCCGCTGGTATCCGCTACGGCTACAGCACAAATTGCCATGGTGGTTTCTGTTTATATTCATGTAAGCCAGCCGATATGCTAATGGAGCATTAAAACCTACATTGGATTTGGGGAGACAAAAGCTCCGGTGGATTCTGAAGGAACATCTCAGCCCATCAGTGCCGTCAGTCAGTCTCACCTCAGCGTCTGCTCTTCTTCAGATCACCCGGAGGGCCTTGTTCCCCGGCGACTCGGAGATCGATCAGCTGTTCCGCATCTTCCGCACCTTGGGGACGCCCGACGAGACCATCTGGCCGGGGGTCACCTCCATGCCCGACTACAAGCCCACCTTTCCCAAGTGGGCCCGGCAGGATCTGGCCAAGGTGGTGCCGCTGCTGGACGAGGACGGCAGAGAGCTGCTCGGGGTGAGAGAACACGCCGACCTTCTTGCACCATTCTTTCTTCTTGCAATACCTTCATCCGACACTGGCAAAGGCAGGAAACGGTTTAAGTTTGAATCATTTTTAGGAAATAGTACTGAGATTGGCCTGGCATTTGGGTCAGACACTTTAATCCTCACCTTTTTCTCGAGCTTTTGTCTGATGTTAACACTTACGCTTGCCTACATGGAGCTTTGTTTTCTAATTCTTGAGACGGTCAAAGGTTATTGTTTCTTTTACGATCATATTTCTCTGTCTCTCCCTCCTCGCAGGAGATGTTGAATTACGACCCCAACAAAAGGCTGTCAGCCAAGAACGCCCTGGTTCACAGATTCTTCCGTGACGTCACCATGCCAGTTCCTCACCTGCGACTCTGAGGATCTCCTCCAGGCCACGGGACGTTAATGACACGTGTTTATATAAGATTGATCGGCCGCCGCGTCTTCGACATCGGCGCTCGATCGGTTCGCCATTAGTCTTCGATAACTTAATTTTGAATATTTACGTGAAGTTGTCGAACGTGGATTTCAATGTAACGTGTAATTGCGGTTGTTGTCCGATTGGAGTTGGCGTCAGGTCAACGGATTCTAGCTACTCGCCGTCATTTCTCTGGTTTTAAGCAGTGCGGTGGCTTCAGAATGACCTAAATATTAGCAGGATAATTGTATAGATCTGGGGGATAGTGCATTTACCAAGAAATGTCTTGGCAGTTGTAGTTTCATGGCAAGAAGTAACAGGTTCAACAAAACCTTTTTATGCTCCAGCTTTGTACATATGGTTGTGATTTGTATACAAAAAAACTTGACGTTTATTCAGATTTTTAGATTCCTGTTTGTTGTTGCTTCTTTTTCACGTTCCATTCTATTCAAAGACAACAAAACATTTTTTTTAAATAAATATTGTTCATTTTGGAAAAAAAAATAAAGCAAATTTAAAAAAAAAAAGGAATTTTTGAGTGAGTGTGTTTGCACGCACTGACCACACAGGCCACAATCCTCCTTTCGCCACTGGAAACGGAAAGGTCTATCGAGGAAAGACAATCCAATTAAGTTGAGGTGCTTTTATAATGTTACCTGAAGCAAATAGTGGTGTTTTTCCATTTCTGTGATTTTATCCAGAAAAAAACAATCTGTATCCAAGAGATTCCCCCCTTCATGATTGAAATGCTAATAAGTGACAAAAAAGGTGAGAGAGTTACAAAGAAAGGGGAAAAAGTCAGTGTCCAGTTGAGTGTTTGTCGCTCCCGGAGTGTCCAGTATCCAGGTGTGAGCTCACCTGCTGCAGGGACGTTCTCAGCATCCTCAACATCTCAGGACGGGCCAAACACCACCTTGGACCGTCTCAGCCCGGGGTTTGCTAAACCTCCTTGTCAAGCAGAGGTTGCGAGATGTTTCATCGGCGCTCTGCAACATTCAACCAAGCGACCAGCACATCTCCAAACGCACTGCGGACGGCAAAGTAGGAATTTCACTGCACAGGGAAACTCATTTCTACATCGAACACGTGAGAATAAACGCTTTGAATCTTCAACTGCTAACGACAGAAAGATCACACAGAAGACCTTCTGAACTTCTAATGTTTTGCAAAAACTGCTCTGCAGCCAAATGGACAGCGTTAATCTGCTGTTCACGCCAAGTGTAGACATTTGAGTCCCACTTTATTGCTCAAAGCATTTTAGAACTGAAAAGGACTGATTTGGGTAAAAAAACATGAATCTCTTCGACTTTGTGAATTGATAAAATGTCCACGGGGGAGAAACACCAATATATCTCAACAACCCTGTTGAATGAATTGTCAAAAAAAGCAAATGGATAGATTTCAACAGGCCACAAGTTTATTATAAAACAAGTGCAGGTCAGTGCGATACTTCAGAGTTACTTCATTCACTGCTTTTCTGGATTCTTTTTAATCACATTTTACAGATAGTATTCCTCGGGAGCGTCATGCTGTTTCTTTTTGCGTCGCCATCGATGACGTTCACGCACACGTGAACAACGGTCATGAAGAAATGACAAGAGATCATCTGATGTCTGGCGTTTCTCACATCGGCAGTGTGAATAAAAAAAGTCACATTAAATTAAAAAACAAAGAAAACAACATATGATTTTAATCCCCTCCGTCTCCAATCCGGGGATGTTAAGCAAAGGGCGTGAGTCGTACCCGGCGGCGAAGGTGACGTCCACTTTGGATTTTTGAAACCCGTGTGTGAAAATGTCTCTGCGTCGCATCTCGTCCCAAATATCACAGGCTTCTTTTTCCAACCACATCCAGGTGGTCCTGAATTATTTAGCCGCTGTTTTTTGAGTTACGTCATGAGATTTCAGGGATTTTCTCTCAATCTTTCTTTCGTTTGCGAGTCGTCACTCTGAAATGACTATGGAATACAAAGTGGACGAAATTGAAATCATATTCCGGTCAAAGGATTTGGAAAGACACGATGTTGACGTATGAAACGCTCGGAGGGGAAAGAAAGAAACGAGCGGTTACTTGCTGCTGACGTGTTGAAAAACAAAAATCACAGAACTCTGTACACATTGACGGGGTGACGCAGTAAACAGTACGGTATCGATAAGCGCTTTCCAAAGAGGGAGAGTCCTGCCAGCTTGGCCGCGGCCTCGGTGAACACAAAGATGATTTCTGGTCAAAGATGCCCTTCCTGCGTTTCTGTGATGTTCCAATTTTTCCCCACTTGAGGTTCAATTCATTTTCTAGAGGACGGCCATTTTCGTGGCCGTCTACAAAAGGCAACATCGCAAGCCCGGTAGCGGCTAATCCGGGCCAAAGCGGAGCGACGACCCAAAACAAGGTTCATAAGAAGGTGGGAGTTTTAAGGAGGAGAGATTATGGAAATACTGGGTGAAATTACAAGTTAGTTCAAGCTCCCGAGGCGGCCCGCCATCGCACGCTTCGAAAACCCCGGCCGTACATCCGCAGGAAGGCGTTTCGGGGGGCATTTGCTCATGGAATCACACCTCCAGCTTTTTCTTCATGACAAGCTTGTAGAGAATCTGGTAGCCGTCATCCCAGGCGTAGAGCAGCTGCTCGTTGGGGTTGTACTTGAGGCTGGAATGAGCTCCGTAACGCTTAGGAAAGTAGACTAGCGGCGCGTCCTCATTGGACACCATACCGTTGGCATCGAACACACACTGGACACGCGAGCGTCCGGCCTGCGCGGTGTTGTAGACCACGTACAGGGTGCCGCAGATGACGAAGCCCGCCTCCGCGTTCTCCCTCGGACAGTTTGTGTCCCACACTTGCTCGATGTCCAGCGTGGCGGCGTCCATTTTGGCCAGAGAGATGTGCCTGTCGTTCTGCCGCGTGGCGTAAACCGCCCAGAGGCCCTCCTCGTCCACCGCCAGGTCCATCAGGGTTCGGGGGTTCAGGCCGTACACCGGGACGTGGTCCTGGACGGGGAACGCCGCGCCGTCCGACGCGGACTCGTTGCTCAGGTCGTATTTGACCACCGTCACCGCTTCGGCCCGACTGACGTAGTAGGCGTGGTTTCTGTAGACGACGTGTCCGGTCCCGGTCCAGGCCGAGGGCAGCTTCAGCGGCCTGGACTCGGACACGCCTCGGGCGCGAGCCAGCTCCTGCACGCTGGCGAACTCGCGGACGGTGTCCTCGTCCGTGCCGTTGAAAATGAAGACCTTCCCGGAGCTCCCGCCGGCGTCTTTGGTCCACATTCCCTCGGGGCCTCCGACCCGCTTCAGGATCTTCATGGCTTTGATGCTGGAGATCATGTGGCTGCAGTCTAACAGGCGAGAGACGGGAGTTATGAGGGGGTGCCGACCGGCTCAAAAGTCACGTGGAATGAACCGGGCCGGGACGCCGGACGCGTTTCATCAGACGCTCGGCCTCAAGTAGAATTTCACGCGGAATATTTTCGGACGGAAACGTCTGTCGGACGGAAACGTATACGTCTAAAATCTTCCATAGGAGCCGGAAGCCCATTATCACGCCATGCAGACGCTCGGCAAACTGCGTAAGCACTTTTCTCCGGCGCATTCAGATTTTCCGTCTGCAGCTTCCATTACTGCTCTGCTGAGCGTTCGTCCTGCATCGGCGTCTCCGTGCCGTAAAGCCGACGTCGACCCGTGTTTTAAACGGACGTCGACGGACGCATAAATCCTCCGCTGTGTTTTTCTGTGTTTGAGCCCGGACCCCAAAGCAGACTTCATGCCTCACCTGTGAGTTTGGAGTACTTGGTCCTCTGCTTCTCCTTCACCAGCGTGACTTGCTGCTCTATGAGCTTGTCGTCCACGTCCACGCACGGCTGAGCCCCGTTCTGGGTCTCCAGGTAGTCCAACTCGCGCTCCACGCGGTCCACCCGCGTCCCCACGCCGTCCAGGTTTATCCGGAGCTGCTCCTTCTCTTTGTCCAGGTTCTCCAGCTGGGAAACCATTTGCTGTTTCAGCTCTCTGAGTTCCGAAGCATAGCGGGTGGTCTGTTCGTGCCACAGAGAGATTCGGTCCTATTGTTTCGGACAAGAAGGAAGAAATCAAGGTCGTCAACGCGCTCCGTCGCCATCAGGATTGTTATTATCCTCGTACCCGACGATGGGCTACACGCGGCGTCCAGCTGGACCGGGAGGGAAGCAGATAACCAAGAAGACGGTTCTCCAAACCATCGGTCCGCAGATGGTCTGGAGAGTCCAGCGCGATTAGTGTAAACCCTGCTCAGATGTCACGCCGCTCGACTCACCGCCGGCTGTGCGACCCCTGACCCCTGACCCCTGACCTCCAGGTGCGGGACGGACCGACGGGAGGGGATTTTCCCCGCAGGTGTTCGGTTAAGTTTGCCAGGACAACAGAGTCCCAGGAATGTTTTTCTCCCAAATTGGTTTGCTGAAAAAAACGCCAGACAACCGACCTGGAAAAAGAGACGAGTCTTGGACTCTGCTTTTTTTCCCCCCAAACTCAGGGACAGATGGCAGACTCGCTTAGCTGTAATTTAATACGAGTGATATTTATCTGCGGCCGTCCGGAGGCGAAGCGGCACGCCGGCTTCCCGAGAGGAGCGTCGAGACGTTACCGACTCGGCCGAGGCGGAATGGCAGTTGACGCGAGGCTTGGTCCCGTGCGTTTGACCCAACCCGGACGGGAGCGAAAGGTCTTCTCCGAACCTCCCGCTCACTTTCTCGACCCACACAAAAAGCTCATTGATAAAAGCTCCCACCGGTTTTCCGGCAAATTTCGCCGGATTTACCCACATCTGCATTCCATTGCCTTTGCCCCGTCCCTCCGGAAGTTTCCTTTCAGAGGGACTCTGGAGCGCAGGGCTCGGCAGGGAGGTGAGGGGGGTCTTACCTCTATGGCGAGCAGCCGCCGCTCCAAGTAGTCAATCAGCGCCTGGTGCTGAGCGGCGGCGAAGCAGGCCAAAGTCATCAAGACAAGGAGTCCCTTCATCCTGTGTCGCTCTCCAGCTCCGGTGAAATGCGGCGCGAGCGCAGCGGCCAGCGGATTCCCCGAGGTGGGCTGGAATGTTTCTCTCGGCTTGCGGGGAGGAGCCGAAAACATCTGGCGGAGATGGAAGGGCAGCAGCAAGCGGGCCACTCTTCTGCCCCCTCCTGCTTCTACCTGGCCCACCATTCAGAGAGCACAGAGAAAACCAGCGGCTGAATGACGGCCCGCGGATCATCTTAGGAAGGGAAAGAACCAAAGCGGCACACTTTGAAGGACGGGGCAGGACATACAGGACGGGACAAACAGGACAGGACATACAGGACGGGAAGGGACAAACAGGACGGGACAAACAGGAAGGGAGGCCTGGGATGGACGGCGAGGCGAGGTAGCGACAGGAAATGTTGCCGAGAGATTTGACATCCAAGAGGGAGCTTCCTCTCCTGGTTCTTCTTGCAGAATGCCGTGCGTTACAGATTTTAGAGGACAAACATTGTTGTGTCACACCCGCTGGTACGTGCACAGCTTCTCTTTGCTTTCTGAACATCTGCATTGGAGAAGCAGGCTGATGAGCAGGATCTGTGACTTCACAAATACCTTGAAGCCAATTCCACCATTAGAACAAGAAGACGGGACTTTCAGGATGAATTCTTTTTATCCCAGAAGAATCACTCCAGTCAAAAATAGTGCATTTTGCATTGTTGCATGATCATATCCAAACAGAGAGGAAGATGTTGTGACCAGGATGGATAAGATCAGGAATGAGAGCATCGGAGGGACGGCACGTGGTAGATGTTTTGGAGAGAAGGTCGGAGATGGTCGGGTCACGGACAGAACAGAGGAGGGAGAGGGAAGATATCGGTAGACGGATGCTGGGATGGGAGGAAGACCAGAGAGAAGATGGATGGACGTGGTGAGAGAGGATATGAAGGTAGTTGGTGTGAGAGAGGAGGATCCGGAGAACAGGGTGAGATGGAGAAGGTGGATTCACCGTGGATGCTCCTGCAGGGAAAAGACCAAAGGAGGAGGAGAAGTAAGATTGAAGGGGGTGCGATGGTTGGGCTTTTCTGTGTGGAGTCGGCATGTTCTCCCCACATCTGCATAGGGTTCTTACTGGATTCTTACCGGGAATCTTGATGGATGGATGGATGGACGGATGGATGGATGGATGGATGGATGGACGGATGGATGGATGGATGGATGGATGGATGGATGGATGGATGGATGGATGGATGGACAGATGGACGGACGGATGGATGGATGGATAGATGGACGGATGGATGGATGGATGGATGGATGGATGGATGGATGGATGGATGGATGGATGGATGGATGGACGGAGTAAGGCTGAAGTCCACACAGAGCCAAGCAGTAGTTTGAGTGGGAAGAAACAGGAGTTGAGTTAAATGCCTTTTGTAATCCAGAACAGTTTGTCTCCCTTTTAATATTTACATTTTGCTTTACGTCTCAGTCGCTTCTAAAAGCGGAAACAAAGACTAGTTATTGGTCTTCAACTGTTTTCCTGCTGCGACTCAATCCGATCTTCTCGTCTCCCCGGAATGACAAATGTGTCATTCATTTTCTTTTGGCGGCGCTCAGCGTGACATCATTTCCCGCGAGGTGAAGCGAGTGCAGAAGAAGGAAGTTGTTGTTTTTGTGCCGTAAGGAAACAGTGACACCACCAGTGTCCTGGTCGCTCTCACGTCCGTCCATGTTTCGCTGCCTCCGCAGCAGATCAGCCGTCCACTCCACGTACGGAGGATGTTTGCGAATGTTTCGGGATGACGGCGGTTTCTGGATGGAGTTTCTAACGCGTCTGCAGGGGTGAATGAGAGCGTCAGTCTTCGTCCTCCATGATTGGTACCTCTTCTGGGTTGGATGGTGCGCGACGCCGGGGCCTGTCATTGGCCGGGAGGCGGCGTTCATTCATGCAATCCTTTACTCTCTCAATCGCACCCGAGCAAGAACCGCAAGAGGAGGCGCGTGGAGAACATGCAACCTCCTCCGTCAGAATCCCACCAGGACCTTCCGGAAGCGGCGGCGCCTGGTGAAGCAGCGCGCGTCCGTAAGTGCGGCCCCGCCTTGACGACAGGCCGGTCCGGACCGGGGCCGGCTTGGGCTCCAGCGGGGGTTTAAAGGAAATAAAAAACTGGTTCGAGCTTCTCTCCGTGTCAAATTCAACACGCCAGCGCGGTGGCATAAAGGCAGAGGGGTATTTTGTTCGGAGGGAAATGTTAGAATCCTTACTTGCCTTTGTCCAGGGATCTCCAAGACACCGCGACGTCCTCAGGCTATCAGACTTTTAATTCCTCTTCCCTCAGCCGCAGGGAATCTTCAATCTGTGTAGTTACTGCTAACAGTTAGGACAATTCATATTTCATTGTATTTCTTATTCTTCCTCCTTTCTACTTTTATCTATTACTGTTTTTTTTACTTGAAACTCTGGCACAACAATTTCCTTCGGTATAAATAAAGTTGTTCTCATCTCATGAATCCTCTGCCATGTTGGTTGCTGAGGTCACTTCCTCCTGCCGACAGTCCTCTATTGTGCGGAGGCAAAGTTCATTTTCAGCCGGTCCCAAAGCTCTTGGCCGCCTCGCCTCCGTGCACGGCTATCCACGCCGGCCGTGCCGCTGCTGAGTAACAAGTGAAGTCACGCCGCCGTCACGCAGATCAATGTTTTCAGTGCAATATCTGATTAAATTGAATGAAAACGTGTCCGATTTAGTGTGCGCACGTGTCACTCTGTAGCCGTGCATGTGCGTGCACATTTGAGTACGCGTCCATCCTCTTTTACCGCTGATTTGCCTACAGACGCTGGCATCCTCCCCTGTGATTGGCAGAACTATGTGAAGGTCCAGAAACATGCAAACCCAAGCAAATCATATTGAAGAGCCGAGGAAAGAGAACTGAGGGCCTTTTGTTATCAGATACAAACCCAGCCGGCGGAGGAGAACAGGAACCTGAGCAGGAACCTGAGCAGGAAGAAGAACACCCTCCACAGGTAGCGTAGCTCCTGCCGCCGAATGTTCGACAATCGCGGGCGATCGGTGCGTTTAGACTTTGCCGAGTGCATTTATAGCGAGAGCCCGGAGATTGTAGGGTCGGATTTCTCCCGAGGCCGAGCTGCCGAGCTGCCGAGCTTCCCGCGGCAGGAGGACCAAACGCTTGTCGTGTATCAGGCATCTGCGTCCACACATTTCTGAGGACTTCTTCGATTGTCCAAATCACACACGGCAGGGAAGCAGCATGGAGTTCACCTTCAGAGCCGTGACTCACAGCCCAGGTGTTTTGATCTGGAGAATCGAGGTAACCGGCTTTCAATCTGCTTCCAGTTATTGAGTAGAAACAATGTGGAAGGACGAAGGCGGGGAATCACGTGAATGACATCCAATGCAAAGTTTGTGAGGAGAGCCATCTTCTTCTCTTCATGTGGTAGAAAATGGAGCTGGTTCTGATCCCTGAGACATTTCACGGCCACTTTTACGAAGGCGACTGCTACGTGCTTCTCTGCGTGAGTGCCGAAAGCTTCTAGTTTGCTCAGTTTAGACCGCCTGCCGGTGTAGATCTCGCTGACGTGGCTTCCTTTGTGTCGTGATCTCCTTCTTCTTCTTTCCCCTCCAGACCCAGAAGGTGAGAAGCTCCGTGCGTTACGACATCCACTACTGGATCGGTTCTCAGTCCGCCCAGGATGAACAGGGCGCAGCCGCCATTTACACCATCCAGCTGGACGAGTTTCTGGGCTGCACGCCTGTCCAGCATCGGGAGGTTCAGGACCACGAGTCCGACACCTTCAGAGGCTACTTCAGACAGGGGATCATGTAGGTGGAAGAGTCGCTCATGACCCTCAGACGGTGACGGTCTCCTAAAATGAGCCGTCCTTCTTCTTCAGCTATAAGAAAGGCGGCATCGCATCGGGCATGAGGCACGTCGAGACCAACGCCTACGACGTGAGGAGACTGCTGCACGTCAAAGGGAGGAAGCGAGTGATCGCCAGGGAGGTGAGTCCGGTTTCGCCGAGGTCACACCGGGAAGACGCTCGCAAAAGAGCGCTTTTGTCGCCACTTGTTGTAGGTGGAGATGAGCTGGCGGAGCTTCAACCTGGGAGACGTGTTCCTGGTGGACACGGGCGACGCCATCCTCCAGTGGAACGGACCCAAGAGTAACAAGCAGGAGAGGCTCAAGGTAAGGTGTGTGTGAAAACACACCACCGCCCGCGCTGCGCGTGGAAACCAGGTACTAAATAAACACTAACTGACCACCTCCACGACCGGGAGGTCCGGTCCCGTCGGCCCGGCTGACGGTCCAACGCAGCAGAACCGGCAGACGGTCCGGAAGAACCGTCACGTCCCCGAACACGCTTTCGCCCGATAAGGCGACGAGGAAGTGCACATTTGACCGTTTCCTCTCGATCTGTGCGGAACAATGTGGAGAACTGCCTTCGCTGCTTGCGGCGCAGATTTCTTCTGCATTTTTCACCGAAGCGCACCGTCGACTTTATCTGTTTGATTTGGCTTCGACGCCTATAAGTCCAGTCACGTCTGACTTATTGGAGGGACATTTTGGCGAGGACTCCACTATTATACCACTGATGTAAATGTGTAACTGCCGCATGTCAGCGTGGACGCTTGTTTTCAATCCTTCTAGATGTTGGGCAGGGCTGAACTCCAGTTCCTGTTTGCAGGCACGGACCTGTGATTCCCAGCAGCCGCCCGCTCTTAATCCTTCAAACAGAGTACGAACCAATTTTAGCCTCGTGCCTGGAAGTCCCACCCATCTTTTCAGTCGATCTGGCCCTGCTTGGGGGCCGGCCAACCCCCGCTGACTTGGCTTTCCTGCGTCCGTCCAGCTCTTGAGGGCCGAGTCCATGTGGTGACGGGTCAAAACGGGGGATAAAAGATGTTCACCTCTTGTTGTTTTGCCGCCCCTGCGACCCTCAGGGAATGATGTTGGCCAAGGACATTCGAGACAGGGAGAGGGGAGGTCGTGCTGAGATTAAAGTGATGGAGGGCGACTCCGAGGGCGGCGCCTCCCAGAGCGTGGACCTTCTGACGCCGCTTCTGGGAGAAAGAACTTCCGACCTGACGGACGGACCTCCGGATGAGAGCGCTGACCAGGAGCAGATGGCAAACCTCACGCTTTACCAGTGAGCTCTCGGTTTCATGAATTTGGCGCCAGAGGATTCGCCGGTTTCATCTCACACTCTCGCACGTTTATGATTCGCTCCAGCGTGTCGGACGCCGACGGTCAAATGAAGACCACGGAGGTCGCTACCAGGCCGCTGGTGCAGGATCTCCTCAACCATGACGTGAGTTGACTTCGTGGATCCCCCAGCAGCAGAATGGCTGGACGGCAGCCGCTTAAACCTCACGTAAACCTCGGGACGTCCGAAGGTTTAAAATGCATGTCCGTTATTTGTGTTTACATAGATGGCATTCTGTATCCATATTTCTATTCAGGACTGCTACTTCCTGGTCCAGGGAGGGAGAAAGATCTTCGTATGGAAGGGGAAGAGAGCCAACAAAGCTGAGAGACAGGCAGCCATGGCCAGAGCCATGGTGAGCTGCCAACATCACGCCTTCCTCTGTCTTGCCGCCGCTCTCATTACTCTTATCATTCACCGACTGGCCTCTGTAGGAATTCATAAAAGCCAACAACTACCCCGTCACTACCAATGTCGAGACGGTGAACGACGGGGCCGAGTCAGCGCTCTTCAAGCAGCTGTTCCAGAAGTGGACGGTTCCAGGCCAGACTCAAGGTCTGGGAAAGGTCCATACAAAGGGGAGCGTGGGTAAGACTCAAGCCCTCGGCTTCAAAATTTGCACAAGCGCTTTTAAATTACATTCCCGTGTCTTCTGATGAAGATCGGTCGCCGATTCCGCTGCTTTACTGTCATGTCCGTTTACAGCCCGCGTGGCTCGGGACAAATTTGACGCCACGCAGCTGCACGCCACGCCAGAGGTGGCGGCACAGGAGAGAATGGTGGACAACGGCGAAGGGCAAGCAGAGGTTTGTACCACAGTGCGCCGACACCTCGCAGGTCGGGACACTGCAGCCGCCACGGCCTGCCGGGTGTCGCGTAGGCCGGACCTGGACCAGATATTGGGCGTACAGAGGTAACCTTCAGGCTGGTTTCAAGTGGCCACGTTCACCCTAGACGCCCTTGACTGAACCGTGAACAGATATGGGTCACATTCAGCCCAAATCAGTGTCACTGAGATTCTCTGTTCCAGGTCATTGCAAAAGAACACTTCAAAGTAAACAAAACTTCACGGAAAAATAGATCCCGGACATATCGTGGATAAGCATGCTAATGAGTAGAATAGCGACCCGAGCAATATGTCAAAAACAAACTTTTCCTTGACAGCCCAACTCCCGGCACCTTCCCGGTGTCGGAGAGGCTGCTCAGAAAATGACACCGATCAATAGGAGCTTCATATCCGGTGCTTCTCGGAGAAAAGACCGAAGCTCAGACGCAGACAGAGTCTAATTCGGCAGCTCCGACACCGCGAGGGAAAGCCGGAGGAGTCCACATTTCCACTAGAAAGCTATTCAGACACGACGGATGGCGAAGCCGTGCAGACACGTTTAAAGAGCGGATGCTTTCCTGGCTCCGATGCACCAGGTGTGGAGGATTGAGAACCTGGAGCTCGTGTCCGTGGACCCCGACTGTTACGGCTACTTCTACGGAGGCGACTGCTACCTGATCCTCTACACTTACTTGGTCAGCGGCAGGAAGAGTTACCTGCTCTACATCTGGCAGGTGAGGAGATGCTCCTGAACGCAGCGCGCTTCACGCCGCTACTTTCAAGTAAACGCCCCTAAATGGAAGAATGCAATTTTCCTCCGGTGCGTATTTGGATATTTCTCCATGACGTGGTCCTGCAGGGGCGTCACGCATCGCCGGACGAGCTGGCGGCATCGGCCTTTCAGGCCGTGGCGTTGGACCAGAAGTACGGAGGAGAACCCGTTCAAATCAGGGTAACCATGGGCAAGGAGCCCAAGCACTTCATGGCACTGTTCAAGGGTAAAATTGTCATCTTTGAGGTACGATACAAGGAACATTCTGCCCGGATATTAATTCTCACCCGTGTGTCTTTGCGTTTTTTGAGACCTGTCATTTTAAATAAACATCTCGCTTCTTCTGAGCGAAGGGGGGCACGTCGAGAAAAGGCTCCTCTGACCCGGAGCCACCGGTGAGGCTGTTCCAAGTCCACGGCTATGAATTGTCCAATACTAAAGCCTTGGAGGTGCCGGCCCTCGCCACCTCTCTGAACTCCAACGATGTATTTCTTCTCCTGACCCAATCGGGACTCTACCTGTGGTGCGGAAAGGTACGGAGAACGTCGCAGGAGACGAGCCGCGCAGCTTCTCCACGCCATTAAAATCAAAACCCTTCGGCATAACATCACTCCGTCCCGTGTTCCCGGGGCCAGGGATCGAGCGGCGACGAGAGGGCCGTGGCCAAGGAGATCAGCTCCGTGCTTGGCAGGAAGTCACACAGCATCTCTGAGGAGATCATCGCAGAAGGACAAGAACCCACACAATTCTGGGAGCTGCTTGGTGGGAAAGCTCCCTACGCAAGCGGCAAGAGGTCATGATGATGCTGCAAATACTGACAGCTAAACTTGGAGTGACGTTCTGTGGTGTCACACAATGGCAGAACCACTGTGTAACAACCTGTGTGTGTGTGTGTGTGTGTTGTGTGTGTGTTGTGTGTGTTGTCCACAGGCTGCAGGAGACTGTCTCAGACCACCCACCACGCCTGTTTGAATGCTCCAACAAGACGGGACGCTTCCTGGTGACTGAGGTCACCCGGTTCACACAGGATGACCTGAGTGAAGATGACGTCCTGCTGCTGGACACCTGGGATCAGGTGGAGTTGTCGAACTACAGTTTGTTTGTTTTTACAGCTAAGATGTAGTTTTATCCGACAGTACGAAGGCTGGTGCAGGGAATTTTAAATACACCACTTTGTGCCCTTCGTTCGCCGACCAGTAAATCAAACGGTCAACTTCTTCTGTCTCTTCTGGTGGGTCGCAGGTGTTTGTCTGGATCGGCAGGGAAGCCAATGACACCGAACGCAAAGAATCGGTGATCACCAGCCAAGAATACCTGCGGACGCACCCGGGAAGCAGAGACCCGGACACCCCCGTCTTCTTGATCAAGCAAGGGTTTGAGCCGCCCACCTTCACCGGCTGGTTTCCAGCTTGGGATCCTTCCCTTTGGAACGTGAGTCACATGACCTGTGATGAGCTCTGGATCGCGGCGCAGCGAAGCAGACGCTAAATGATCTTTTTCAGGAAGGAAAGAGCTACGAGCAGCTGAAGAGGGAGTTGGGAGAGGTGACGTCCCCCGTTAAGGTTTGCGTACGTATATTCTCACTCATGTCTCAAACGCTTTCCATTTAAAGTACAAAAGCGCAATCGGCGTCGCTCAGCCACCGTGACGGGCGCAACAAATCGATGCGTCGGCGCCGCCGTCAAAGCAACCGCAAAGTGCAAAACCCAGTCGCTGTGGTTTCTAGAGGCCGAGTAGCAGCTCATGCTAGACGAGCTCGCGTTTTCCTTGTTTGACGTAATGCTGTAAGAAAAGTTGGCTACAGGTCGAACCTCACGTGCACTCCCAGTAAGGTGGGACAATAATCATGCCTGAGCATCGCCGATACAGAAACAAGACCGATACAGGACGCACTGGGTTCATGGTCAGGGTGACATTTGTGTTACTTCCCGATTATGACATTAAAAACCCAAAGTCACCAATGTGGCGATGGTGACGTCCTTATTGGAGGATTTGGACCAAATCTGTGTCTCAACAAGTCGCCGCCGTGACCCATTCTACAAACCTTGACTGTGTAATATAAAACTAGAAATGCATAATCTTTCTTAATAGAGATGTGTAATATGTCTGAGATCACCGACACGGCGTACCTCTATCGCCGTTCCTTCCACGTATTGTCCAGGTGCAGAACTGCGTCGAGAGCCAGAGAAGTTTTCAGTGTCTCCCAGCCGAAGACTTGATCAAAAGAGCTTCCGGCGATCTGCCCGAGGGGGTCGACCCCACGCAGAAAGAGGTACTTTGGGACCAGCATGGAATCACACTGTTGAGCCCCAAGTTACTTTCAACCTCAATTTAATGCATTTCTTGCAGATTTATTTAATTACAAATATTTATGGCAAAAATAAGATATCAATACTTGGGGAAATACGTTTTCGAGATGCTTCCCAATGTTTCAAGCTGGGAACCAACGATGGACCGGCGGTTTATATCGATATTAAACCACGTGGATCGTCGCCTGCTCTCATTGCGGTATTTTGCGGGCTGCTTTTCAGAAATATCTATCCGACCAGGACTTCGGCACCATATTTGGGATCACCAAAGAGGACTTCGCTGGTCTGCCGCTGTGGAAACAGCTGCTCTTGAAAAAGGAAAAAGGGCTGTTTTGATAAGTTTCCCCTTTGGTTTCTCCTCGACCCCCCAGCCGGATTACTGCTACTTTCCCGTCTCACAGAGAGTTACTTTGAACAGGAGAAAACTCCAATTTAGATTTCTACGATCTATCGAATGAGTGACACACAGTACTAGAAAATGTTGTTTAATTCCTGCGCAGTTGTAGTTTAGGATATTCACACGGTGACGTTACGAGTTCTCTGCATGAAAATAGTTCACTCTTTGTGCTTTCTGCAGCGAGTGTCCTTCGGAAGTCATTCATCTCTCACAATCTAGAACACCAAGTCTCCTCAAGTCTCCTCAAGGCACGAGAAACCATTTCCCTCATTTTCTGTGCATTAATGTGAACGTACGCTGACTATAAGGACGACTTTTGGATGAATGACGTGACGACCGACGAAACCATGTTGGAATATTAAAAGGAACTCGCCAGCCTTCCCGTCTCCTTCGAACATCCGCCATCTGCTTTTTAATCGCTTCACTTTGAAAGCTCCTTAACCTCGGCGCTGCTATTTCAGCCCTTTGTGCCCGTCCACTAGACGGGAATCAGCTCCTCTAAACACAAAGTTACAATGCTCCTAAATTCAGCATCAAAGAGGGAAAATCACTACCTTAGAGTTTGGGGAAACTGCATGTTGTTTCTCTAAATATAGGAACTTGTGGGAAAGGAGAGCCGAGCGTCTCCGGCGACTCCACCGACTCCACCGACGTGCTGCATTTCACCACCTTGGTGCACATGAGACTTTCCGGTGGAAAATAGGAACGTTCCTGTGTTGACTCCGGGCCAAGAGAAGGCTGTTCATACTGAGTCTGGAATTTTCCAACACCAGTGACCAGTCGACGTCATCAGATCTCATAGGTTCCTTTATTCTAATGTGCACGTCATGTTACACGTGATCCTTTGTCATTCCCAGTCTTTTGACGAACCGTTACCACACCCACTTAGTCGAGACACTCAAATAGCATCGAGAATATTTCTTTTTTTGCATTGTTGTGTGGAGATAAGCACAATAAACAATATGATATAATGAGAAGTCACTGCTGTGCCCCCATGTGAGGTCATCTTCCTGCAGATTATACATTTAAGAACCAAAAAAATCTGACATCGAAACTCATACGACATTGATGCCTGATTCTGAACAAAAGCAATTCCCTTTTTTGTGGCACAAAGTTCACAATTTGAGCATGAACATAAACAAATTAATCGCGAGTGTTCTTGAACAAATGTTGCCATTCTTTACAAATCGCCCACAAGAGCAAGTCCAGGTGAAAAGGTTACAGTGAGACTTTGCAGGAGAGCAGCATCAGACAGACAGACGGACGCCGGAGCTGTTGTGTCGTTCCAAGCTAAGAGCATCCAAAGACGCCACAAAATCACCTTTGTAACACGACTGAAATATAAAAGGCAAATCAGATCGTAAACGAACTTGATATTTTGGCTTGAACCCCTCAGAAGATACACGTTCCACACATTTAGAATATTTAGCGAGAATGATCAAAAAAGTACTACATGCTTTTCTTCTAAAAAAAAAGATCTATAGTTGCTTCAGATTCAGGCGAAGAGAGATTGGTTTGCACATTGAGGATTCCCTTTGAAACAATGATTAATCACTTGGATAAACGTGTCGTTTAAAATAGGGGGCGAAAGTGTTCACGTGCAATGCTCCAGAAATGTTCAGTATCAAAATGAAAACACATTCCTCGGTGCCATGCAAAATGACCGGTCAAAAACAGTGCGAAAGGGTCTATTAAGGCCCGGAGCATTAAAAAAATATGTAGAAAATAGACATAAAAACTGTAATTGGATACAAGTAATGCAAGGAATGTACAGCAGTCAAAGACACTATTATCAGCAAGAGCCAGTAAAAATGTGCAAATATACAGTGTCTCCATGCCAGCGGCAGCTCGGCTAACCCTTTCTCGCTGACGTTTTTGGTTGTAAAGGGAATGTCATTGTCATACAAGAGCTTGAAAAGTGCGATGCCACCAATTCATACGTTTCCCTCAAAATGCAAGAGGCAACAAAAAGACGTGAGGCAGTAAATAGTAAGACTCCCTTCCATTAGTAAAACCCGCATTTCCTGTCGATTCCCAGTATCTGATAGATGGCCTGCGATGGAGGACAGCCAGACACCTCCTTTTTCAGCAGAGAAAAAACAACGACCCAAAAAAAAAAATCAACAGAATTGCAGAATTGTCTGCGATGTTCAGACTGCTGCTTTTAGCGCTTGGCTGGTCCAAATGTGCAGATATGATCAGAGACGTAACAGTCCTTTTCCAGACATGCAAAGACCTCTACTCTATTCTCTCGGCACAATTTGCAAGACAGAGGTAAAATGTTGCGCTGGCTGCTAACAGCCAAACAGCATGTAGAATTTCCTTGGTCCTCATCTCTATATTTCAAAGCCAAAAAAAAAAAAATTAAACTTTTGACACATTAAGATTCGATTGGCAAACAACAGCAGGTAGTCAGGAGTGAATTTCAGCGGGTAAACCACCTGAGTTCTAGGAGACAGGAATGTATTTAAAAACTGGCCCTTAATGTTGGCCTCAGTGATTTGTAATCATCGTGGACGGTCAGCCAACACTCAAAAATCAGTGACTTTTCAAATTGAATCCAAAGATCAATACCAGCCAATGACCCTTCAGCCCAGTGGTGAGTAACAGAGGGCTAAGACAGGACGCAGCTATCGTTGTTCCCGGGCTCGCGGCCGTCGACGCTTTGGCTGCACGTCACGTTTCCCACCGCGTCTTCCTTTTGATTCGAGTCTCCGGGGAAAACGCGGTCCAGCTCCGGGGTTTCGCCGGGGGCGTCCTCGTAGTTACTGATGTTGTCGGAGTCGCTGCGGTCCGGAGAAGAATCTCGAGCGTCCTCGGAGCTGTGAGCGCAAGGCCTCTGGTGCACCCCGTCTTCAGGGCACAGGTGGCCCAGCGCCAGGGAGGGCGTGTGGCTCGGGGGCTTGTTGACCATCCAGCGCACCTTGGTGGGGCTGCTTCCCTCACCCTCCGTACCCTCATCCTTTCCCACCCTGCCATCCCCTGATTCTTCTTGGCGCACCATTCCAGTTAGTTGTGTGACATCGGATTTCGCTGCGTTTTCTTCGTCCTCGGACGCGCGGACGTTTGAGGACATTGATTGTTCGGTATTTCTTTCCTGCAGAGACATTTTCCATTGACAAATTTAGTGTCCGTTCACATCGATATAAAAATACAGCAATTAAAAGCCTCAGTGGAAACAGGGTTTCTGCGGGTGTCGGCTAATCTAAGTTGATGCTTCTTAATGCAAACAAATGTAAACAAATGCTGCATGTCTAACTGCATATATGTTTATTTCTAATGATGTCAATCATTTCCATCTGGAATAGATTTGGCTCTGTAGCCATATGTAACGGTGACCTTCTGAGTGACAATGAAGCTAAAGAAGCACATGGATTGAGTTTTGTGTCTGATTATTAGCTCACAGTTCTGAGATGGTTTCCTTTATGCCCTGACTGCCTCCATGTTGTTCAGCTCAAGGCATGCATCCTTGTATGTTCTCCTCAGAGTGTTTGACTTGGTGCTCATTTGACCCGTGAGTGCACTGCTTTCTCAGAAAGCTCATATGCGTCCTCCTGAAGGCTGCCACAAACCTCTGTCACCACAGCCTTTTTCTTTCTCAGTGCTTCCAGCTCATCCTCCAATGCCAATTTTATTTTTTTAATGCCCACGCGTTGCACCCTCTCTTCATCGAGGTACATCCTGTATTTTGCCCTGGCAGAGGCTACAGAAGCCGGTTGTTCTTTGTGAGGGACGCTTAGAGAGCACCTCTGGAGGAAGTCATCGTAGCGGCGGTGATCAGAACAGCAGCAGCTGGTGTGCTGGCGACGGGAGCGGTTGCTTTCTTGGTCCCAGCAATAAAATTCCACGACAGTCGACCTCTGCCTGCCTTTCCTTGACTAATGACCTTAAGACCACATGTGCGAGTTCACCCTGTTGATGCACACTGTGCAAAGTTTACATTTTTTTGTACGCAGTACCAAACGCCTCACCCCGTTTTCTGCCAACAAGCTCTAACCAGCCTCGGAACAGTCCTTCATCCATCCACTTTTGTTGAAAATGACACTGTCGTTTTCCCGACACAACACTACGGTCTGCTTTCAGATGAAATTATTCAATACTTATACAGCCAAATCCCAATCGAGTACAAACAACAATGTTTTTTACCCATTAAGGGTATTTAAAATTTGACTCCCTCGAGACACTGACTTTTACGCTACTTAATACCTTAATTTTTGCTCAATCAATTTAATGACTTTTAATGCCTTTAAATAACCCGTGGAAACCCCGTCAAAAAGTTTTAGTGCTAAGTTCTGTCACGGACATTTTTAGAAACATCCAGTTATATTCTTGTTTAGTTGCCACAGTACCTTTTTTAATCCTTCCACTTCTTGCATGAGAGAGCGAACCAACTTCTCCAGCTTCATCTTGGCTTGCTTTTCTTGCTCGAGCTCCTGAATACAGAAAAAGGAATCAGAATAATGACCCGTGGTGGATGGAGAGCTCTACCATCTGGTCCTTTTGTAGTATGTGTAAACAAATGTCTTGACTTGGAAAAACTACCGCATACAACCTCTTGTCCCCTCATAAAATACTTTTTACAATGTAAGGCAATAGAGAATAAGCAAAAGAATAATGCAGCTGGTCACTAATGCTTGCTGATAGCAAATTTAAATGTGCACAAGCACAGGGAGATAAGAAGCAGGAGTTGTGAAGTTGTGAAATTAATCATTAGCAGGAGGACCATGGCCATTATGAAACAATGTCTTTTATTATCACGTTCCTTTCAATCCAAATGCAAACAATATGTGACTGGAGAAAAACGAATGAGGTTTTTAGGCTTCAGAGAGGCCTTGACGCACCACACTGGCTTGTCCAGCTTCCCTCTGGGCTTCGGCCAACAGCTCCTCGACGCCCTCCAGCGTGTCCTGCAGGACATCCACCTGGAACAACAGAGTCTCACGCTCCACCTCCAGCCCACGCAGCTCCTGCACCAACTCGTCATGGCTGGCCTGCAGCTCCAGCTACACCGCAAACACACTCACAAATCAGCCTGGGAAACATTGAAAGAGACGCCTACCCCGGCTGTGGGTGGGCAATTGTTTACCAAGTGTTCAGAGGTTGCAGTCGGTGGGAGGCCGTATCGCAAACCAACACAATCCATCCATATGTTCGGGACGATTAAAACAGTGATAGGATCGATCATCTATATTAACAATTGCCAGCACAGTAGCAAAAAAAAAAGGAAAGAATACTCACCATTTCTGGGAGTCCCATGATACTGTCCTGCTCAGACTGCTGAGGGAAAAGCATTTGATGAGTGAAAAGTCATCCCGAAGGTTCTTTATTTTCAATTATACAAACAAACGATCCGGACAAGCAGTATTTCCATAACATTTGGGGGAGAAAAACCTGTATTTGCATAACTGTACCATTAAATAAGCACAGAAAGTAAATAATGATAAAAAGAGTACATATATCAGGTTATGAAATTGTTTGCTAAATGATACTTGACGCTTACATGGTAAACTAACCATCACCGTTGACAGCGGCAGCAGCCGCGCCTCGGCTCGATTGTGGAAAACAAGGTTTCACCTGTGTTGCCAGCGCAGCCATTACTTAGTCAGACTTTGTTGTAACTTTTTCAGCCAGCATCACGGGTCTCAGATATTTGGACGCAATCACAGCTATCCAAACATGTGACCCATGTGACCAGACACAGCCTTTGATAACAACTTCTCCGCTTACAGGACGGGACAGAACACTCATGGCTTCACTTGTGTCTAACTTCCCTAACCAGGTTATGCAATGTGGCGTGTCACAACTTTGTTTTGTTTTTTCAAATCTCAGTGGGAGGAAAACATCCTGAGAGCGCGTTATATGAAAGACAGATTAACTCCACCAGACAAGGTAGCGGTTCAGTATCTGCCATTGTCTGTGCATTGTCGACAGTTAGCGTTTAAAATATTAGGATTATGACATGTCGAAATTGGGTCACACAACTAATTTTGTCGTGCTCTATTGGCAGACTTTTACACTGATACGACTACATTTTAACACCAGAGTGCAGTCACTTCAAATAAACACTGACTTTGTCACATTGTCACGTCAAATCAAACTTGTATGTAAATTGCATTAGATAAATGACTTGCATTTTGCAGTATTTTAATTACTGATTTGATAGGTATGTGATTCCAAGGAGGAAGTCAGGTCGCTAATTACTTTATATTCTGCTCAGGACACAAAGACCCACTGCCAAGGACTCAAGATAAATACAAGGGGAAATGAGATGAATGATGACGATGCAAAAGGTCGTGTTTATTAAGTCAAAATAATTACCTGTGCTCTAACATTTTGATCTTACTACTTGGACACGCATACGATAACGTCAGTTGTAAAACTAATCCAGATGAAAAAATAGACATAACACTGAAACAAAAATAGTGAGGTACTTTTTGGTGCATACAGCACTCGTTGATGACAAATATACGTATTTCTTTGTTACTTTCTTTCTTGCTCCCACCTGGCTGTCGCTCTTCTTCCTCAGGGCTGCGGCTCGGCTGTCGCTTCGGGTCAGACGCCTGGACGAGTTCTCGGACTGGAGACACAAAACGAGCCGAGGCTGAGAGGAGCTTGTATCACACCGGCACAGGAGCTTGTATCACACCGGCACGGGAGCTTGTATCACACCGGCACGGGAGCTTGTATCACACCGGCACGGGAGCTAGCATCACACCGGCACAGGAGCTTGTATCACACCGGCACAGGAGCTAGCATCACACCGATACAGGAGCTAGCATCACACCGATACAGGAGCTAGCATCACACCGGTACAGGAGATAGCATCACACCGATACAGGAGCTAGCATCACACCGGCACAGGAGGTAGCATCACACCGATACAAGAGCTAGCATCATACCGATACAAGAGCTAGCAACACACCAGCCCAAGAAGCTAGCATCGCATCGATACAGGAGTTAGTGTCACACCGACACAAGACCCAGTGCAACACCAATACAGGAGCCAGCTTCACAACGATACAATAGCTAGCATCACATCGGTAAAAGAGCTACCATCCCACCGATACAACAGCTAGCAAAAAACCGATACATGAGCTAACAACACACCGATAAGGGAACTAGCATCACACCGCTAGCATAGCAGGAAGTGTCTTAAGTGCTTCGATCGGCCCTTTTAGCCGACGACATGAGTGAGTCATGACTTCGAAAATACTACATTTTATCGACGTCGCCTTACACGAGACCCGTGGACGGCGTTAAGACATGCACATAAACGCAAAACAAGAGAAAAAGCTAAAACGCCAGAAACCCCAGCCGTGACATTTGTGTGGGAGTCGATGGAAGTAGTCCGGTGACGCGCCGCTCCTCCTCGGCTCACCTCCTGGATGAAGCTGCGGAGGGACTCGTCCTCGCTGATCCCCCGGGACAGCGACCGCTTCTTCGGGGAGCCGCCGTTGTCCGGGCCGACCGAGTGCATTTTCACGGGTGTCACAGCAGGAGGGGCCGCCGAGGTTCAGCGGCGCTTCGCTTCCGACGGAGTAAAGAGCGGCGCCGCCGATGACGCCCGAGACGCGTTCTACGGCAAGCGGGCGGGGCCAAAGCGTCCTGCGGGGCCGAAGCGTCCTGCGGGGCTAAAGCGTCCTGCGGGGCCGAAGCGTCCTGCGGGGCTAAAGCGTCCTGTGGTGCCGAAGTTTCCTGCGGGGCTAAAGCGTCCTGCGGGGTCAAAGCATCCTGCGGGGCCGAAACGTCCTGCGGGGCCCGCCCACTCCTGAGCTCCGGAGCGGAGCTGGTTTTCGGAGCGACTGACAAAACGTCCGTGTTTCTACCGGGCCGGTCCTGCGGCTCCCCGAAAGCCGCCGTGTTCCTGGGCCAGCGAAATATTACGCATCGTAGGAGAACTCCGAGGAATCAGACTACGGGACGTATTTTTGTTTGCCCCAAATATATTGATTTGCACACGGATAAATAAATCGTGATGGCAAAACCACTTTGAAAACTGCAACAACGAAATCCCGGTTGATTTTAAGGGAGAAAATGAGTCTGTTTTTTTTTCAAACAATATGAAGGGTTCACAGTTTGCGT